>NW_014569858.1:0-22500 GCF_001313835.1 Polistes canadensis
GGGAGTTAACGTGCTCGTAGGTTCGCAGACTTACTTACGTACGAGTTTCATTGTAATTCGCATGATGCCTCGAAAACGAGAGAAGGCGTGGCTCGAACTATCTTTTTTTTTTTTTTCCTTACGCGATGCCTCTCTTCGTAACGCTCCTAAACGTTTCTCGTGCAACGTTGCATTTTCTTTCTTCATTCAAATATTATCTATCGATAATCGAACAAAATTTGTTCGTACCTTTCAAAAGAAAAAGAATTTTCAAGGATCCATCGAAATTCTAAAATATATATTATTTTTAATTATTGATTATATATTAGATAAGAGAAAAATAATAAATTCGAAAGGATTGATAAAACATAAAGGCTTTAAATTTTGTCAACCTTCTAATAAGATTGAACATTTCATTCGTACGATTAAACGAACGATCAGTAAAATTATTATAATACAACGACAAAATAATATCACGAACAATTTAATAAACCTAATCAATAGATTGAAAGCAACACCTCCGAGCAATGTCATAACGATAATGTTCAATTTTAATAATGACGAATGCAAAGGATCGTGAAATAAATTCTTTGAAATACACATAACTAACTCCCTATGTTTGGATACCTTATTCCTCGAAAGTACAGTGGGCTTTTGCCCAGGTCTCCACCTTCAAAACGTGTCGGCCAATAGGGTTCCCAGTCTAAAGAGAAGGCTCCTCCTCCTAATAACGTCATCTAAAGTCAGGCCTAACTCGAGTTTTTTAATTGGTGCGTCTTGAAGCATTCGTGACGAAAGCTTCAACGCACTCGTATCCTTTTTTTCCCTTTTGAATTTATATTTTAATATATATATATATATATATATATATGTATAATATATATATATATGTATATCCTTACATTCTACGCCTACGTATAAAAAGGTCAATAAAAGTATATAAAAATAAATGTTTATCGCCGGATGTGTACCAGTTAACATTCAATCTAAATAAATCTTTCGCAATTTTTTCCCCGCACAAAAATCCACCCAAAGAGTCTAAGAATATCAAATAAAAAAAGAAAAGAAGAAGAAAAAAAAAAGAAATTAACTCTTAACTAAAAGCCAAATAGAAAAAAAATACTATTGTCGAGGAAGATCAAAGATGGTGAATAATAGTTGGCAAGGTAGAGTTCTTCAAGGGGCCCTACGAGAAGGAAGATCGTGCTGCCAAGGCAGGCATTTTTGTGTCGAGGCAAACACACTCGGCAATGTACGAATGGGGCCCCTTTCGCGTAACACATGCTCTGCACGCACATGCTCTCTCTCTCTCTTTCTCTCTATCTTTTTCTCCATTTCTCTTTTTCTTCTTCTGCAAGTACTATATGCATTGAAGAGAAAAAGCAATAGCAACAGCAGTAGAAACAGCAGCAGCAGCAGCAGCAGGAGCAGCAGGAGCAGGAGCAGTGTTAGTAGGATGTTGGTGCAAGGAAGAGAGTGGTGGAACGTGGACGTGAGAGAGGAAGACGAGATGATCGACGACGATGCAAGAGAGAAAAGAAAGAAGAAGACGAAAGAAGACTAAAGAAGACGAAGACGAAGACGAAGAAGAAGAAGAAGAAGAAGAAGGGGGACAGAAGTCGCCCGTTATTTTTATAGCGTTACGGTAGGTTAGAGCCACGTCCGACCAACCAACGCTTCCAGGCCCAACCTAACCCAACTACTACGTTGCTCTGACTTTGCTCTCTCGCTTTCTCTCTTAAACACGCACACTTGCTCCTTCGTACGCAGCCCTTTCCCATCTCTCCCCCCCATCTCTCCCCCCCATCTCTTCGTGTCCCCCACCTGCAAGGCTGCGTTCATTTATAATGCACGCAAAATTTCATGCAGAGGCGCTTCGCCTGCCTTCTCAATCCTTTGATAACGTAGCAATGTATACGCATATATGCTCACTCCACGTGGACGAACACACACACACACACAAATATAACCGGCTAGCTGACTATATTTAAAAGCGGCATAGGCTTTAGCTTCGTTCGTCTTTCTATCGTCTTTCTATCGTTTTTCTAGTCCTCTTTCCTCCTCCTCCTCCTCCTCCTCCTCCTCCAACCCTCATTCTAGTCATTTTCTTTATCTTTTTTATCGTCATGCTTGTCTTTATTGTCTGTCTTCGTCTTTCTTGGCTGGGAAACGACAACTTCCGGTGGCCACGCTTCTACGACCAAGATGTGTCTCGTGAGAGTGGTTTCTTCAAAAAAGTATTTTTCCTCTCTCTCTCTCTCTCTCTCTCTCTCTCTCTCGGTGTGTTTGTGTGTATTTATTCTTTTATTTATATTTATATATTTGTCCCCTACTCTTCTTCTTCTTCTTTTTCTTCTTCTTTTTCTTCTTCTATTTTTCTTCATGGTGGTCTATAGGAAGAAAGTAATCGTACATGTACATCGTTAATTCTTTTTATGTTAGATATCAGTGGCATTGGTCAGAGATAAATCTTCTTCAATTGGTAAGGATAACAAGTTAAAAAGGATTATAATAGATTAAGTTTCTAACAAAATGATTGTACTAAGTATACTTTTAGAAAAAAAATTCAAAATATAATTTTTGAAATGATTGGAAATAATCATGATCGCTTTATCCTACGAATAAAAAAAGGGGGCGGGGGAGGCAATCGCTTGGCCGCCTAATTAATTACATTTGATTACGAATAAAAAAAAAAAAAAGAAAAAAAGAAAAGAAAAAATTACACCTACAATTAATTATTATTTAACTAATTTTTAAACGCGCGACGTGCGACAAGAAGAGGATTTCATTCGAAAAGAAGAAAATTAAATGTTATCATATGAAAAAAAAAAAATTAATCCTAAATTTAAATTTGTCCAGGAAGTCGAGTAAAATCATAACGAGTAGCTGGGAATAATCTTGTCAAGAGAAATGATCTCATATGAAAAACTCCCATCCCCTACCATATAAATGTGTGTATATGTGTGTGTGCGTGTGTGTATGTGTGTGGTTCATACGAATCGATGAAAATATCGAGTCAATAAACTAATCGTTTTTTCGGGTGTGTGGGTGGGGGAGTGGGGGGTTAGGGGGTAATAATTGAAAGGGTCGAGCTGCGAAAAGAACGAATATACCGATAACGAATCAATATATAGTTTTATCGAAAACGTTCTGGCGTCCGGATGGTGCGCGTAATCCGCGACGAGATACGAATCGTTCGTCACGCGTCGACGGTATTTTCCCCACTCTCGGAATTCTCTCTTTCTCTTTTTATTTCATTCTATCTATCTATCTATCTATCTATCTATCTATCTATCTATCTCTATATAGATTTCTCTCTCTCTCTCTCTCTCTCGTTCAGTCATTCAGTCGTACGGTCACTTCGTGCTCCACCCACGCGTGGTAACACATCTCCCTCAGACCGTTTGATTGACAACCGTTTATTTTGAGACATGTGCGCAACGATCGCCAAACTCATCGGCCAAACGAAATAAAATGGATATCGGATATGGCTAATTAATACCACCGGTCTCTCGCCTTCGATACACTATCTATCTATCTATGCATTTATTTATCTATCTGTGTATCCACATCTAGATAGATAGATTTGTTTTTCTCTCTCTATTTTTCCTTCTCACTCTTCCACTCTCGTAAAAGTGCACTGATTTTTCAATTCGATTTATCCTATACCTTTATGTATCTCGACCAATTTCGTTTCTTTACAATTTTTTTTTTTTCTTTTGTTATTCCAATTAAAATGCCAAAATATAAATGGGTTCTTCTCTCACGTTTGTTGTTTTGTAGATTTTCATACTACCCTTATTCTATTTTCTCATATATATATATTGTTGAAAATGATTCTTTAATTAGCCAATCATCTGACAATAAATTGTAATACGCGGTTACAAAATATCATAGTTTTGAAAAGTGTTTCTAACCCCAGTCATTTTAATCAAAAATGACTAACGTAATTGCTCTTTTCTTTTTTTTTTCGTACAAAAAGCCATTGCAAATAATTCTTTTTCCACAAACTTTTTTATCCTACGCGTAATTCTCTCGATTGTTTTTCCTATTATTATTATTATTATTATTTGTTTAACTTTTATTATCATCAAAGTTTCATAATACCGCGATATAAAACAACTTGCAAACGATTGAATATTTTATTCGTTATTTTAATTAAAAAACAAAATAATTTACCCGATTAGCACTATTCGATTAGAATTTTGATAACGAATAATCGACGAAACCTAACGCATTGATCTTGTTTTAATTCTCTAATTATATAAAATATATATCTCTAACCTAATCTTTCCGTCATCTCTCTTTTCTCTATTAGCTTTTAACATCCTCATCGTTCTCGATTCGTTTCTCTCTTTCGTTCGTTTTGAGAGAATTGAAGTACCCACCTACTCAACCGGCCTACCTCCATTATTATGCATCGGCCTCGACGACTACGACTACGACTACGACTACGACTACGACTACGACTACGAGGACCTCAATGCAAACCGCACCGACATTTAATTCAGTTCAGCAGCTCTGTATTTCGCGCCTCATGATGTTCCATTAAAAGCCGAGACAATAACCTGACAGCTCTGATCGGCACGTCTCCACAGAACGTACATGCGTACGTTCAGAGAAATCTACGAATACCAACACTACCCTTCTCTCACCCTTCTCTCACCCTTCTCACACCATTTTCCTCTCTCTCCTCCAGCTCCACCTTCTGTCCGACTGAGAAACCGACTTCCGGTTTCGAACGTCGCTCAAACCCTCGCTCGTTCTCTCTCTCTCTCTCTCTCTCTCTCTCTCTCTTTCTATTTCTCTTTCTCTTTCTTTCTTTCTCACGCTAACTCTCCTTTTCATCCCTTATGGATTAAGAGATCCTAGCAACTCGTTCGAAACATTTTCGCACAACGACCATCTCCACTTCTCTCCTCCCCTCCGTTTCCCGTTTCTTCTTCTCCACGAACACGATCGATTGACGGCATCCTACCGAGTAAGATGATACTGTGCGAAAATTAAACGACTCGATATATCTGGGACATTGGTATATACGTATCCACTTTATAAATGATATTGATGTTGGTTGGCCTTTTTATATAACGGGAAATTCAATTCTTTTTTTTTTTTTTTCTTCTTCTTTTTTATATGCGAGACTAAATTGAGATTATAATTAAAGGGTTGGCTGGCTAAGAGATCGATTAGCGGAACAATTTTTTTTTCTTCTTGTTTTACTTAAATTTTTAGCATCCTCTCTTTTTTTCTCTCTTTTATTATTATTATTATTATTATTATTATTATTATTATTATTGGTCTTTTAGGTCAACGCAATAGTTGGTAAAACGTATCTCGAACGATTTGCATTAATATTCAATGTTTAATTTATCGATGTTTAATCATCGTTTAATTTCAAACGTTTCTTTATCAAAAACTAAAATCTCTTATATATGTAAATTAATCCTTTTACACTACCTCCCTCCTTCCCTCTCTCTCCCTCTCTCTCTCTCTCTCTCTATTTATAATTATTTTTCTAATTTTGTCTCGCGGTGTGTCAAATTTACATTCTTTTTTTTCTCTAGTTTGTCCAAATGGTTTTTTCTTCTTTTTTTTTTTGTATACAAGAACCCGGATAAGAGATTAATAAATGAGACTGATAATAAATTAGAAAGAGCCGGAGAAAAATATTAAAACGCTAGACGGAATAACGAATGTGATAAAGAACAATTTTCTTCGATTGACATATAAATAAATATATTGGAATAACCAAGAAAAAAAAAAAAAAGCAACAAAGGCGGTAAATCTTGAAATATTAACGAAAAAAAAAAAAAAAAAAAAGAGGAGAAACCACACAAGAAACACTTTTGAACGTAGTAATGATATTTTTCACGTCGAACCCACATCTCGAATAAATAAGATTAAGTTGGTAGGGGGGTTAGTAGTAGGGTGGTATATCGAAAGAGTATCGGCTCGATTGAATTTAGTTGGAGCTTTAAAAGGGTATTAAACATAAAGAGTTATAATCTACTCAAGGCTGTGCCGACAAAATCCTGGCAAATAAAATCATCTGGGTGTAATAGTAGTTGGGTGGGGGGTTGCTCGTGGGGATATGAAGAGTAGAGAATGGTAGGAGGTCGAAGTATGCGTTTATGTATGTGTAAGAAGCGCATATGGGTCATAGCCCGGAAGGTAAAAGAGACAGAGAGAGAGAAAGAGAGAGAGAGACAGAGATATAGTCTTCATGCTATCGTATCGCTATCCTCGTCACCGTCATCCTACTTTTTTTTCTTTCACCGACAGAAGCATACCTCTAACGTCCCCCCTCCTCCTCCTCCTCCTCCTACGCCCCTTTATATCTCTTTCTCACTCGGTCCCTCCCTCGCAGCAGTACCACCACCACTACCACCCTCACCACCCTCACTATCACCACCACCACCACTACTATAACCACCACCAGTAGCAGTAACAGCAACAGCACCACCAGAGGCACAGTGGAAGAGACCCCTCCTGTACTAACGTCGGCTTTTC
This sequence comes from Polistes canadensis, assembly GCF_001313835.1. NCBI lineage: Eukaryota > Metazoa > Arthropoda > Insecta > Hymenoptera > Vespidae > Polistes > Polistes canadensis. The sequence continues at coordinate 6,490 of NW_014569858.1, forward strand.
TCGGCGAAATAATTTCCCGGAAAATTAACGTCTCCGGGTACGTGGGCGCGTAACACGCGTATGCACGCATCCACGCACGCATGCATTCCCCGTACGCATGGGGTGAGCTCCGTGTAGGTAAATAGAAAGAGTAGCGAAAGGGTTGATGCTGACGGAGGAGACGACAAGATGATAACGACGATGACGATGACGATGACGATGACAGCGATGACGATGACGACGACGGGGCGGACCTAACGTAGTCTAAAAGAAAAAAAAGAGAGAGAGAGAGAGAGAGATAGTAGTACCGATAGTAGTAGTAAGAAGCAAAAAAAAAAGAGGTAAAGGAAAAAACGGTAGAAAAAAGTAACATTCGAGAGAGGAAGAAGATTATGAAAGAAGAAGATGATACGGAAGGAAGAGCAAAACAGAGATAGGAAGTAAAAATGAGAGAGAAAGAGAAAGAGAGATGACAGTCGTGCGTGCGAATAGGGAGGAAGGAAAGAGAGATAGAGATAGATATACATGAGAGGGAGAGAAGCTGAACGAAGAGACAACGGGAAACACACAGCTTTATAAGATCGATAGCTGATGTGATACCAACCAACCCAACCCAAGCCAAGCCAAGCCAAGCCAAGCCAAGCCGACCCAACCAACTGAACCCAGTCCAACCCTCGGTTCGTTCACCCCCGCGGCACATTCGCGCCATTATCTCTTCCAAATGTCGTCAACGACATCGTTTCATTTACGTAGAGAGGCCTCCTTTCCTTCTTGCTTTGCCTCACCTCCTGATCTCTCAGCCCACCCCCTACAAGCAAACCTACGTAAAGAGGTAACATCGAGACCCCCCAGCAGGGATACTCGTCTACCCTCTCAATCTCCCACCACCACCCCCCCGTTCTCTTCCTACTTCTTTTCTTTCTTCTTCTTCTTCTCCAACTTTCTCAAGTCGACTCCTTCCCTTCTTCCATCTCTATCTCCTCCTCTGCCACCGCCACCGTTACCCACCCCTTCAACCCTTGTTTTTAAGGTTATGCCTTCGTCAAGCATTACGAGCCATTCCGACGCTCGCTTACGTCGTTTTACGAAGCCCTGATTCCGTACTCCTTGCTTCTTCTTCTTCTTCTTCTTTTTCTTTTTCGTCATCTTCTTTCTCTTTCACTCTTTACAGTTTATTTTCCTTCTTCTTCTTTTTCTTCTGTTACTCTTGGCCTTTCTTTTTTTCATTGCAACCCTTCGGTCGTTCGCTCTAAAGTATCCGTCGTAAAAATTTTCGTACTCTCTCGCTTGAATGTCATGCCGGATGTCTAAAATTCTTCGTTACAATCGCTTTTCGACCTATGCGAGGAAGAATAAGAAGAAGAATAAGAAGAAGAAGAAAAAATATTCATGGACGAAGATGAGAAGAAACAAAAGAAGATTTAAGAGTCATCGGTGAGAGAAAAAAAAAAAAAAAACTTCATTAGAATATTTTATTATCGATATATAAGTTGACTTGGACAAAAAATTACTCTCAACGTATTTGATTTTTTTCTTTTTTTTTTTTTTTTCATTAAATAAATAAAATTTAAAATTGAATGCATATTGGAAAATGTAGATAGAGAGATTCGCGATACGTTAAGATCCTAAATTATTCCGATCATATTTGCACGTAGAAAAAAAAAAAAAACAACAGAAAAAAAAGGTTTGATCGGATGATGATTGATCGAAATTTGGATAAAAAGAAACGGAAAAATAAGAAGAAATAGAAACATTGTCTGTTTCATATTTTCTCGATCTATTTATTTTTTTTCCTTGTGAAACGAAAAAAAAAAGAAAAAAAATGAAAAAGGAAACGTTTAAGTAAAGGAAAAAAAGAAAGAAAAGAAAAGAAAAGAAAAAAAATGAAAGGAAAGCGAATGTCGGGGGCACGATTTAATTAAAGCATCCCGATAACACTAAGGTTAAGAACAAAAGAGATGTATGAGGATACTAGCGACATGATAATCATCCTCACGGCGCTGTAAAGTATCCTTACTATTGCACAGACGCCATTCAACGTGAAGCATAACTCGAACGTGTTACGAGCTAGTCCGAATGAACTGCGATTATACGAGGAGAATTTTAATTAAACGAGTGGAAGTAAGAGCATTCATTCGGACATAAATGCCTTTACTTTGTTACCTTCTTGTAGTTACCGATGTGAGAATAGTCATAATGATCCTTAAAACCAATAGCAGTAGATCTTAACGCAACACAACACAACACAAACCATCTGTGTGCATGTTGTCATAGAAACCACATGTGCTAATAAATAATGAAGATGTGTGTTAGGAAAACGATTAGAACCGGTTCTAAGTTGAATGAAACGAGAAATAAAATACAAGTTGAAAATGATTATATTATAATATAGTGTGTATAAAATAAATAAATAAATAAATAAAAAAAAAAAGAAAAGAAAAGAAAAGAAAAGATATAAATAAGGGAAAATGATCGATGAGGTAGATATATACACGTTGAAAAGTTTCGTGATGTCTAAACGAAACGAATTTCTATCGGTCGGCAGCAACTCGGCCGCGTTTGCGTCATAAACGCGGTGCATTTGGATGGCAGCTGCCACTTGAAAACTCTTCACTACCTGGTTTTACGCTTGGTGCACACACTGCACGCTCGCGACGATAACGCGAGCGGAATTTACCTTCGACGCCCACACACTATCAAGTAATATCTCGCCTAACGCATGCACAATTATTCTACTCTACTAATACATTTATATATATATATATATATATATATATATGCTTGATATACGTATTTTTTTTATTATACATGTTAGAGCAGTAGTATTTTGTAAAATCCGTTTATTCGTGAAATAACTAAACTGGCCTATTTAAAATATATTAAATAAGTATTTCTCTCGTCCAAAAATTACAATTTTTAATGATGAAATTTAACAGGGAACTTGGACATGAAAGAAGTAGAACTATGTTTGATTTAGTTGGACGTTTCGTCCCTTTATTGGGACTATAGATTAAGTTGCTGAAGAAGTCCCAATAAAGGGACGAAACGTCCAACTAAATCAAACATAGTTCTACTTCTTTCATGTCCAAGTTCCCTGTTAAATTTCATCATTAAAAATATTAAATAAGGTATACTTCAACTTGGTAACATATGAATTTGTAAAGGTATGAAATGGAAATTTGATTCGTAAATTAGATCAGATAGTAAAGCACGACATATTAAAACGTACATTTTCAAAGTACAAGAAAAGATAAGAATGGATGACTACGAACATAGTTGTAGAAATAAAAAGCAGATTTTAATAACAAATCAAATTTCAATCTTATTTGAGTGAATATAGTAAAGCATGAGATATACTAGAGTTTTCCTGATATAGTAATTCTTCTGTGCTGGACTTATATATATTACCGTCATAGCCGGAAATCCGCCATTGCTTGTAATTCCTCGGCAATCTCATCAATGCAAAGAGCATTCCGATGAAGTCGGAAACAGAAGAATTCTTACAGTTTTTCCTAAGCATTGAACATAATACTTTGATATTCTATAAATTATCAAATTACTAATTAAACAACGTTGAAAAGAATACATTCTCGGGCACGGACACACACAGCCATACGCAACCCTTTCCCCCAAAACAACACATACAGGTAACAAACATTTCGTTCTAAACCTGTGTATCTTCCGATACGATAGGGAACAAGAGATACAGATTTCCGTGGAAATTTCTTTGAATATCTGTTTAACTAATGTCTAGAAAATATAGCCTAAACCTTCAACCAATCAGAGATTGCAATGCTGTAAATTGTACAACTTTGCTAATTCTTTGAAAAGTTTTGGTAAATATTTTTTATACTAAAAGTAAATAGATTTTAATGAAACTTATATTAAATTAAAGTACACTCTTTTGTCTACGCGCAGAATACCATATCGAGTTATAAATTTAGCATGTAAAGTTCACAAAATGTCAGAGAATGCAATGCTGTAAATTGTGCATCTTAGCAATTTCTTTGAAAAGTTTTGGTAAATATTTTTTATACTAAAAATGAATAGATTTTAATGATTTTTATATTAAATTAAAATACGCTCTTTTGTCTACGCGTAGAATACCATATCGAGTTATAAATCAATCTGAAAATGTTCATAAAATGGCAAAGAATGCGATGCTGCAAATTTTTCCTACTTTGCCATCTCTTTGTAAAGTTTCGGCAAATATTTTTTAGAAAGAGAGAGAGAGAGAGAAAGAGAAAACGGAAAACGTATCATCCATCTTATGTAAATCGAGACTACCGAAGGAAGAGAAATAGGAGAAATGGAATGATTGAAAAGAAAACATTGTGAAACAGTCGCATGCGTGTACAACACGTGTGTTAACGGATTGCATATACAACGTGCACGTGCGTTCTCCGGAGGAAGACTAAACGCGATTTTATCATTTCTAGGTTTCGCGTGTATACGATTTCACGCATTACACGCATTACACGCATTCCTAGTACCGGTCGTTGCCAAGACGTTAATCAAATTTTTCCATATAATCGAAGTGTTAATTAATTTTCAAAATCGTTGTTGTCAAAGAGAAAAACAAAAAAAAAAGAAAATAAAAAGAAAATGTAAGCGTCTTGGTAGGAATGATAGAACGTCTAATAATACTTAAACGTTGTTATATTAGAAAAATAAAATCCGTATAATAATCGAGGTGTTAATTAATTTTCAAAATCGTGGTTGTCAATGAGAATATAGAAAAAGAAAAAAAAAAACAAAAGTATCTACATTTTCTAACGAACAATTGTTCATACGAATAATCGTTCAAAATTTTTGTACAAGTAAAAAAGAAAATAAAAAGAAAATGTAAACGACTTGGTAGGAATGACAGAACGTTTATAATAGTACTTAAGCGTTATTATATTTCCTTGGGAATTCCTTTGAATCGCGATAGATACGAAGGATCGTTTCGCGACGTAAACGCGTTTCGTTACAAAGTAAAGGCGCTTCGAATTTACGATCGACGAAAAGTATGTGAAAGGATCCTCGAAGAAGCTTCGTTTTGGTGAATGGGTTCTTCTCTCACGAAATGCGAGTCAAAGCGGTTAAGACGATGATAAAAGGTCGCGAGGTTGTCACCATCCTATATATCTTCTACGATAAACTAATAGTGTAAAGAATTTGAGAGGACCTTCCGGCGGTATACCTGCTGTGTTTGATAACCGACACGTCCCTTTATATTTCTTAGCGATTAGAAATTTTCGTTTCAATTTTAAGCGCAAAATTCCAAGAATAATTCGATCCTAAAAAAATAATTATATATTATTAATATATTATATTAATTAATTATTATATATTATTTATTATATATTAATTATTATTATATTAATTAATTTAATATATAATAGACCTTTTTTTCTTTAAAGCGATACCCATTAATATTTTATGTTAAACGATTCGATTGAAATTAAATATGAAAGATCTTGCGGTGTTACCATAAGAACCTTGAAACTTCCATCGGGTAACCTTGAAAAGTATTATATAGAACACTTTCACCTCTGGTAAAGATTATCTTTTATAATGTAGTACCGAAAAAAGGAAGTTACCTTATTATCGTAATTTAATAAAAAGAAAAAAAAGAAAGAAGGAGAAGAACCATATTCCTATCGATTAATTAATAATTTGCTTGTGTACGTACATCCGAACGATTATTTTAGTTTACGGTCATTTCCGGTGAAAACCTAAATTTAGTGACACCACTTCGTAGATAGGGAAACCTTGGACAGGTGCGTGGTCCGTTGATGGAGCATCGAACGGACGACTCTGGCCGATCCCATCCATCATGGAAATTGAAGCTCCGATGTGCATGCATCTCTTGATCGAGCAGGAGATGCGAATTACGAACAACCTTATCGTTCGCCAGGAAACTTTCATGTTAACGACCTGCCTTCTCCCTCTTCCCTCTCTATCTATCTCTCTCCTTCTCTCTTCTTCCTTCGTACACATTTCCTTTTCTTTTATTTTCTTTTATTTTACAAATAAATGATTAAGCCTCCATTCATTTTCATATGTTATTAAAATTGTTTGAAAAATGTATCGCAATACGTTCTCGTTTAGATTAATCGTAATTAAAATGAATTATTAAATAATTTGTATTCACCGAGGATGTGACTTTTTTTTTTTTTTTAATCATATCGAATCGAAACAAATACCATACGTCGAATAAATGTTAATGGATCAACAAGCTGCAAGATCGAAAAGATCGAAGCAATTAAGGAGCACCGAAAGGTCGCGTGACTTACCGATCGCAACCATCAACATAATCGCTTTCGAAGTCTTCGCCTTGCTTGATCTCAACCCGATGTGTCTTTTATCACTTCTCCCGATCCAAACTTTTACTTCATTCGTTCTAAACATATCCGTTGGTATGCCTAAATTTAATCGTCATTCGTATTTTACAATCAAATCGAATCAATATTTTTCATAAATTTCATTTAAATGAAATATAATGTTATATTTGAAACATATAATAACACCATTATCCTATTTAACAACCCGTACATAACTATTATACCAAAAATATAGATAATCAAAGGCCAAGTTTCTTGACAAAAAAAAAAAAAAAGAAAAACTACATAGAAAAAAGATCCTAAAAAAAGGGGTATGCATCCCCCAAAAAAATCTACTGACTTTGAGAGCAGGTTTAGGAGGATGACTGGACAAGGGGGAAGGAAGGATGAAGAAGAGAGGAAAGAGAAGGGAGGCGTGCAGGCAGGCAGGCAGGCAGGCAGGCAAGCAAGCAAGCAAGCAAGAAGGCAAGCAAGCAAGTAGGCACAGGCAGGCAGTTTTCTCTAAGGCAAGGCAAGGCAAAGCAAAGCGAGAGAAGGAAGGAACGATAGAATGAGTGAGAAAGAAAGAGAGAGAGAGAGAGAGAGAGTAAGCCTAAGGCACACACCGTCACGCATTCACCCTCGTCCGATCCCAGACCTGCCTGAACTCTTTTTCCCTTGGTCTCTTTCTTTCTCTCTCTCTGTATGTGTTCCCCTTCTTCCTTCTCCATTGCCATCACTAGCACCAGCAACAGCAGCACCACCAGCAGCAGCAGCAGCACCAGAAGCAGCACTACTACTACTACTACTACTATTATTACTACACTACTACTACTACTATCACTACCACTAACAGCTTTCTCCTCACCCACCTACTCGACCCTTCGACTACTCGCAATCTCTCCTCTCCTCTCTTCTCCTCTCCTCACTCTCTCTCTTCTACTTCTTCTTCTTCTTCTTCCTTCTGTTCCTCCTTGTCCCTCCGACGCAGAAGCTTCGTCGTGCTCTCCGGAATCCCCTTGCTACCTCCCTCCTCCACCGACGTCTCCTCCGTTTGCAGCACGGCGAGCCGTACGTGCCGTCTGGCCCCTCTCCTCTCCTCTCCTCTCCTCACCACTCCACCGCCACCTCCACCACCTTCTCCACCACCACCTCCTCCTCCTTCCTCCTCGGCCGTCATCCCTTCTCTCCTCTCCTCTACTCTCCTCGTACGACCCTGCGCCCAGGGGTGAACGAACCTACTAAATGACGGCCATGAAAACAGCCGAAGCTCGGCCACGAAGGATGAAGGAAGGCACAGAGTCCAAAGATCGCGTTCCCTTTTTCGGTACAAGTACATCATCTCCGTATTAACTTTTATCATATTCATTTGATTTTCCCATTTCCTATTTCCTCGTTTTATCTTTCATCTTCGTTGATCCGTTCCATGTTAAGGAGATTAGTTTGAAAAATGTGTGTCAGTGAAAATAAGAGAGAGAGAGAGGACATTTTCTTTTTTTCCCTTTCTTTTTTTTCTTTTCGATGATCTACGAGAAACGATTAACCAAAGATAGAAGAAATCCCTTTTTGCTTTTTTTTTTTTTTTTTTAGTTAGTTTCGCGTTTGATAAGAAATACGAATGATTATTTGATTATTCTACCGATCGTGATCGAAAACGTTTTTTAATAGGAAATCTCCGATCTTCTTCTTCTTCTTCTTCTTCTTTTACTTTTTCATCTTGTTCGATATTTCAAAAGTTCTCTAGATAGAATCTAACTTCCTATTCCAGTGTCATATCGAATAAGATTCTCGCGTACCGGAAGAACTTACCGAGCGGAAGTTCGATTCTCAGGATCGATTTCGTATGCCGTCAGAGTGCGTGCGTGACGACACATAGACGACACATCGACGACACATCATCAAACGATGGACAAAACAACTATCACGACACGACGACGACTACTATCACGGACTACGACATAACGAATCGCAAACTACGAGACTAATGCTTCATTCAACAACGCTAATTTTCTTCGTTAACACGTTCAACGATCTCATCTGTTATCTTAATTATACAATTACAAATTGATAAACGATTAATTTGCAATTGCTATTGTAACGTTTAAAGAAGAAATTTAACATACATTTTTGTAAAATAACATTTGATTGATCCAAACTGACGGATACGGTACCATCCGATAATGGTTCATATAATAATTCATTCGAATGGGGTGGGCTGGAGGGCTCAAAAGGGCAGGGAAGAGAAGGGGGACGGGAACATCCCACGCAATAATAAAGTGAAATAATCTCGTACAATTTCGCTTCTACTTTTCCTTAAAGTTTCTATTGACGTCACGTCATAAGAGGCGGCAGCTTTTTTTTTCTTCTCTCTCTCTCTCTCTCTCTCTCTCTACTCTTCTCTTCTCTTCTCTTCTCTTCTCTTTTGCGTTTTTCCAATATTTTTATAAACTTCTCGTCGTAACGAGGCCTCGCCGCGCTTTTCCCCCCTACTAAAATAACCGATAATGTAAGTAATCACACGTAAAATTTATTTTGCGCTTAACTTTATTTTTAATCACTGCCGAGAGAAACGGAATCTCTCTCTCTCTCTCTCTCGCTCTCTTTCTCTCTTTATCTCTTTCTCTCTCTCTCTCTCTCTCTCTCTCTTTCTTTCTGCTAGCGGCAAAAAAGTCGCGAAGCGAAAGGGCGTTTTTTAAATAATAATAACGCTCTAAACATCCATGGCACGCCTTTAACAACTTTGTTGACTGATACGAACAAAATCCTTTGCCTGATCTTGTTGCCTGTGTGTGATATGTCGCCGTTAATTTTGCTTTCGGTCCATTTATTATCGCGTTCCGAAAAAAAAAAAACACAAGAACTCTCTTTGAGTACTTAACACGTGAAAAAAAGAAAAAAAAAGAAAAGAAAAGAAAAGAAAAGAAAAGAAAAGAAAAAAACGAAAGAAAAAGAAAAAAAATAATGCAAAAGAAGAATATCAAAGAAAATGAATGATTTTGTTTTTCTTTTTCTTTTTCAACGTTGAAAAAAAAAAAGTTGAAAAAAAAAACAAGAAAAACTATAAATATCTATAACGCGAAAACCATACGTCCGTTGTTACGCTCGAATTCAATCCGGTAACAAATTTGAAATTGATCAATGAGAAGATTAAATATTTCGATTGAAAATTTCGATTTTTCATTTCGACGACAATAATTCTTAGATTTGTAGAAAATTATTTCACCCGTATTGTTTCGCGCGGTAAATTGTCTGGGGTGGGGATAGAAGGGGGAGGGGTAAGTCTCATTTAAGTCCGCGAGAAATACCTTTTGACATCTCCCCTTGTACGAGGTTTGGACCAGAAAATTCATTAACCATGGGGAAACGTAAGTCGAATGTAAACATTCCATCTAAATGGGGAACGCTAGAGAAAGAGAAAGAGAAAGAGAGAGAGAGAAAGAGAGAGAGAGAGAGAGAGACAGGCCCCCGGTTTATTCTGAATTCTGCCAGCTAATTTCGAATATATTCGCATAATCTTCCATAGTTTGTTCGGGATTAATACCTTGATTATTAATTCTACGTAAACTTATAATAATCCCGATGCGACATAGTTTCGCGCAAAGCAGTAACGTATAGAGATTGAACCTAGCCACTAATTTTACTTGTCCAAATTTCGAAGGAATTTTTGGCAAGAATATATCATGTCGAGTCATTCTTCCTTTGTATTATATTATGCGATTAGAAACTTTGTTTATATACCAATTTGATTCGAATATATTAATGATAGGAGAAAATTGTTGACATGTAGAAATCGCTAATGATATTTCATTCGTTCGTTCATATTATATTTTATGTCGTTTTGTTTTGTGAAAGAAAAAGGAAAAACAAAAAAGAAACGCATTAAAATATATTCAATACAATTAAAAATAATATATATATATATATATACCTTTGTACTTAACAATATTGTATTTTGTATTTGCGAGAAATCGAAATATAATAATTTGGTAATTATTCGTTATTTAATTATCACGATTATTGATTATCAGATTAGAATCTTATGTAAACCAAAGCGAAATCGATTTAGTAGATCGTTTCGAATGTAATCATTACTATCCTACTCATCTTCGTGTGTAATATATGCTAGTATTTGCGACAATTGACACGAAACGACATTACGTTAATAATCCTGCATCATTGGTAGATATCGACTAAGCATTTCGAGTAATTATCAACGTTTCATCTCTATTATCTATTGGTACAGATCTATTCTTCTGAAAATGTTAACGTAAAATAATATTTTAACATTTAATCGAATATTTTCTCCCTCCCCTTCTAGCGATTATAATTGAATACACTCAAATAATCTACACATAGATTCAATGTATATATGTACAGTAGTAAGATACCTAAACAGACAATGATTATCAAACCAAAATCCGTTCATCAGCTCCTTAAGCTTATTGCTACAGACAATGTTACCATATATGCGGTAGAGAATATCGAATATACCTACCATTGTCCTATAGGCATTGTCCAATTATCACTAATACCAACAAAAATTCATTATATTCGAAACACGTTAACTTTCCAACTCTTTAATGCCAATTAATAAAATGTATATACTAAAATAATAAATCCAACACAAAATTGATATCAATATTATTATTACAATTTTGAATCTATATTCTTTATACGAAGATAAACGAAAATAAAAAAATAATTCTATCAAATTTCTATAGGAAAATAAAAAAAGAAAAGAAAAAAAAAAGTAACGATTTAAAATCGTCAAGTTTCAAGTAGGGATTGAAAAATTAACCAGAACAAAAAATAAACAAAAAAAAACAAAAACATATTCATTTATAAAACTGTCTATAGATGTCGAAAATGTTTATAATAAGTAAATCTTGGTCCCGTTGCACGGGAGAATTAATTTGAAGAGAAGATTTATTCAGTGCACATCTAGCGAGAAATATAAGTTACATTTACTAGGGATTTGCGGGTGGTGAAGTGAGGTTGGGAGGAGATCGGGGAAGAAGTACGGGGGATAGTAGAGATACACGGTCAGCTCTCGAGTCGATTCATACAGGGATTGCAATGTAATGCAGTACTGCAGCAGCATCGCATCGCATCAGCGGGACGAATACTACGAGTCTCTGTATTCAGGACTCGTTTATAGAGCGTTAACAGGCACGAGCACCCTCTAACTAATCTCGTCGATGTTTTCTCTCGATTCTGAAGCTGCCAGGTAATTTGAAAAATCGCTGCCGTAGGATAAGGGCAACACGTATGTCGCGTCCTCGACATTCCCTACGTGCACTCGAGTCCGTCAACAACGATTTTCCGTCGTCGCAGTCGCTCGAGAAGAGACCCTCCTCGATGCCGTCTGCGGCTTTAAAAAAAAGAGAGAGAGAGAGAGAGGGAGGAAGAGGGAGAGGGTGGGCCGGGGGTGTGTGGGGCGGTAGGAGGAGGGGGTAGGGTCGGGTGGTTAGGAATAAGAGAAGAGGTAGGACGAAACCCATGCTTGTAAAATAAAAATGAGACTTGGGTCCCTTTTGACTCGCATACAGATTTAATTGCGAAAGTTACGAGCAAGTACTGTGTACTACTTGCCTTCGCTAAACCATACCCTTCCCTTCCCTTCCTTTTCCTTTTCTTCTTTCCGGGGAATGAAAAAAGACCCGATTGGGAGAAAGAAGGGAACAGAAGTTCGATAGCAATGCTCTCGTATCTCCGTCAACTACAACCCAAATTCGACTAGTACTCCTAAATCTAAAACTTTTTATCCTCGTGCATCGATGTGCATCGTATTTCTATCCAATTAACAATCCTAATTAAAAATTCGTGAACGCACACGTATTAATATATGAAAGAGAATAAACGTATAAAATTAAGATTTAATTTTAACTCGTGAAAAATGGTTCCGATAATAACCTTTTTTTATCCACTCGAGAACAATTTTTTTTTCGTATTTGTTATTGAATTTCTTACATATATCTTCGAACGATTTTACACACAATTTATACGATTTATATAAATATATGTTTATACTACTCGAATAAGGACAATTGTTAAACATTAAGATGCATCCTCGGCTTGTCGGAACACAAGTATCATCACATTATTATATTTTTCGCCATACTTTATTCGTTCAGAATAAACCTTGCAATCATTCTTAACTTCTGTTAGCATATTACACGAAGGTTTTCCTCATTCAATCGGATTCCATAAAAACTGAAGAATAACCTGTTATCTCGTACATAATTAAGCAGATTGTTCGAAGGAATTTGCAATGATAATTATTGAAAATTTAAGAAGCTTTAAATGTTTCGTATTGCGATAACAAAAATGTCTTTCGCGTTTTTCTATAGAAAACCAATTAGAGTTTTAAAAAGAAGCACACGAGACAGAGAGAGAGAGAGAGAGGGATTAGAGTTATAAAAGTAAATTGAAACTAAAGAAGAACAAAAAAAAGAAAGAAAAAAAGAAAAATATGTCATTAACGCGTGTTTAATCTATGTAATACGCGTACTCTCTATTTCGAAAATATATATATATATATATAATTTGTAAGTAACTATCTCTGTGATTCGCGCGTAACCGAAATGATTCTCGCATTTAACATGGATAAGAGAATATAAATGAAATATTACAAGAGGGCCAGGGGGGGGGGGTGGATAAGGGGGAAAAATAATATTCTACGGTATATAATATGAAAATGTTAACGAAGAGTCTCTCCTTCTCTCGTGTTATCACCTTCGATGAGAAAGCAAATGGAGGTGGTGATGGTGGTGGCCTTTTGAAGGGTTAAAACGTTTTTGTGCTATCTATAGCATGAACCGTTCGCTCGCGCTTTTTGGTCTCTCTCTCTCTCTCTCTCTCCATCTCTTTCAGTCCTTTTCTTGTGAAGTGGCACTCTAGCCGAAATTCAGTTTATTCGAGCACCACCTCTTTAAAGCCCGTCGTCGTTCGTGCTTACCACCTTGATCCACCTCAAAGAGACTTTTACCGAGCTGCCGGCAAACTCTCGAGAACCGAGTTACATTGACGCTCAATCAACGAAGAGTCTCGCAGATGACGACGTTACGGCCGAATATAAAATTATGTTAATAATCTATAATGGTCGACACATACACATACACATATGTTAACGAGATACTCTCTCAGTTTCTTTGTTCTTTTCATAATATTTGCAAATAACGAGTATACATATATACCGTTTTAGTAGCATAGTTTTTTCAAACCGGTTATCTTTTATTGATCGACGATGAATATTACATTACAGAGGTATAATATTTTCATATTTTATATTATACTACGCTCTCTCTCTCTCTTTCTTTAATAAGATGAAATATAATTTTTATATATTATATCTTTTTCTTTTTTTTAGCGTACGCGCGTATGCGTAGTTTTTTTGTTTTCATTTTTTCGTTTCTTTTTTGTTCTTTATCCATATATTTTTCATATCAAATAATTCGAATGATTCGTGTTATCTTTGTACTATATCAACCGGTGCATACTTTGACGAACGATCCGTAAATAAACGTTACAAACGACTTAATCAGCTCTATGTGTTCGACGGTTACGAGAAATACTTAATTACGCGTTCTACTGCTTCTAGTAAATATTAATTATTATTATTAATTATTATTATATATGTATCAAAGAGAAACCAGAGCGCGAGTTACTGTAACGCAAAAGATAGGATACGTTGAACCATGCACGAAAGTAAAAGCTTTGAAGAAATTCTTTCCAGGCTTTTTTTGATTATTTCTTTTTGTTTTTTTTTTTTATGTTAAATTCATAGCAATTAATAAACGAGAGGAATTAAAAGCGTGTGTTTTATCTCAGCAATTTCGCAAATATTCTCTTTCATTCGTAACACCTTTTCTCTCTCTCTCTCTCTTTCTCTCTTTCGCTCATCATCGACATGAGATTAATTCTCTATAAAATTTTTTTACTGATATATGTTTATCCCATAGATCACAGAAATAATTTCATTTCTTTTTTTGCATTTATTTTATACATCCAAGAATTAACACGAACAAAAGAGACAAAATTCAATCCCGAGTTCTTAAGTTTTTTAAATTATTCCTTCTAACTTCTTACGTAAAACAAAAAAGAAACAAAAAAAAAAACAAATTTTCTACGCTTATTAATAATTATTATTACGGATATCTAACGTATAAAAAAAAATCAACTTAAGCATATTATCGTATTTCGAGATATATTATACTTATTAAAATTCCATCATGATAAGAAAATACAAAAATATCTAAAATCTGAAAGTATACACTCGAACGGTTTAAACGATCAGACACATAGAGAGAGAGAGAGAGAGAGAGAGAGAGAGATTCCATCTTCTTTACTGAAACTCTCTTCTTCTTCTTCTTCTTATCTATCAAAGAACGTTTTAAGGAAGTTTTGTAGTAGGTAACGGTAAGAAGGCCGAAGAATGGTTACACGAGGTGAATTTCTTCGAAAGCGAAGCGGCACGCTTCTTCTTGTCTCGAGTGGTCCTACAACGGAACCGACGACGACGACGAGGAAGTCAAAAAAATAAAAAGAAAAAGAAAGAAAGAAAAAAGGGTGATGTTACCGGTGGTAGAAGGTAGGTAGGTAGGTAGATAGGTAGGTAGGTAGGTAGGTAGGTAGCTTGTTATTGCACCTAGCAAGCCTTCAGTCCAAGTCTGGTAAAAGAAACGAGGGGGTTGGAGAGGGTAGTAGTAGTAGTAAGCCTGCAGACGGGTGGTCAGGTTGACAGGGAATCCGAGCGTACGACAACAACGTGATATTGTGTGCGTTTTCGAGGGTCGGGTCGGGTCGGGTCGAGTCGGCATCAATGAGAGACAATGAACAGAGCATTTGACCGCACGTGCACGTTAATAACGTGAATACCCACTCGTCATAGACTGATCCTACCATAATATCAAGGAGTCTTCAAGGAATACCTATTAAATCATCTAAAAGCATTCTGATATTCTCCTATTTCCAACTAATTTTCTTACTATTTTTATTTATCATTATATAATAATCCTAAACTTTATTTTCTCTCTTGTGATTTTGATCAATACTAAAACAAGATGGGAGAATAATTTGAAATGTAAGCTTGATGCAAAAATAAAAGTGAACGAATAAGTAAGGAAGAAGTAACTTAAAGAAGAAGAAGAAGAAGAGGAAGAAGTAACGATCGTGAGAGGAAGAGGAAGAAGAAGAAAAGGGTCGTGACTCTGGTAGCCTACATCTGAACGTGCCGATCTCCATCTCTTTCTCTCATTCTATTTCTCTCTATCTCTCTCTCTCTGTTGTGCAGAAGACCATCCTTACACCTACCTCCAGTCACCAATACACTCGTCGACTTCTCGCGAGCTCACGTTTATGCTACCGTTAACGGTTCTTAAATCGTAACTCTCTTGGGAGCAGCAAACCCTTCTCGTTCGAATTTCAAGGTTCTCCTCTAGAAATAGTCTAAATGATTGCGGTTGACAATTATCTGAAAAGTTTATTTAGGGGAAGCATATAATGTCATCCAATTAGTGACTCGTCCAAGCAAGGGTGGTTATCAATGATCCAACAACACGTTATTGGAATGTCATGTATTGCTCGTTCGTTCGCCATTAGCGACGATTCGACGTTAACGCTCCATAGAGATACGCCGGATTAACCTCCACTCCATAAAGGGCCTCCACTCTCTCTCTCTCTCTCTCTCTCTCCCTCTGGTTGTTCGATGCTCGTCCTTCTGAAC
>NW_014569858.1:27953-64466 GCF_001313835.1 Polistes canadensis
TTTTTTTTTTTTCTATACAGGATATACTCGAAATATTATTGTCCAGCTGTCATGCAACAGGTGATGCTGCATGCAAGAGAGAAGGAAGGAAGGAAAAGAAGACGAAACTAGACAGTCATAGTTTTGTTAGAAATAAAAAATGTTTGATTAATTCTATTTTTCTTTTACGTTGGTTAAAACAATTCTACGAAAATATAAAATAATAGTGAATTATTTATTTTTTTAAACGTTCGACAAATGAAACAAATTATCTCCCTCCCTTCCCCCCCCCCAAAAAAAAAACCAGAAGTACTCTTTCTTTCTTTCTTTCTTTCTTTCTATAACTTCTAATTCTATTCTAACGATTATCTCTTGCGCGTTAGACAATTTCTGTGTTTGTACGAAACGATTAAATGAGAGAGAGAGAGAGAGAGAGAGAGAGGTAGACTAATTCAAACCAACGATCCCTCCTCTATTCCTTCTATTCCTCGTTTTGTCATTAAACGAAAGTAGGAAAGCTTCGACGACACTGAGAGTCGCGTCTAATGACATGCAACGAGAATGGCGAGCAAAGCGCAATGCAAGTAAACTGCATCGTACAGACACTGCATGCATCCGTTGCCCCGGTAGGCCGACTTTGTAAGCCGATTATCCACCTAAATACGAAGCCAGAGCGATGCATGTGGCTTAAATTGATGTTGTCTCTACCTCTCCTTAAATTCTCTCTCTCTCTCTCTCTCTCTCGCTCTCTTTTTTTCTTTTTCCCTCTTCCTTTCTAAGGCTGTTAGTAACTTTTGTATTTAAACCATTCGAAAAATGGAATCCTATCCTTTAAATTATTACCAACAAAAATTAACCGATATAAAAATCTAATCGTGGTAATATATGATATATATATTTATTGTTCGTTATTATTCGAATATAATATTGAAATATTTTTCTAATAAATCTGGGTTTAAGGTAAGATTCTTTTATCGATTAAAAATTTCAATTGAACACAAAAATATACGAGGAAAAATCATATATAAATATATATATAGCGAGATCGTGTTAATAGTTACAACGTTTGCGAGAATCAACAAAGCGTGGTGGGAAAAATTAGGGAAATTGCTTTCGCTCGATATTTCATCGGACGAGGAAACAATATAAAAAGTGTGAGAATAGGGGGGAAAACAAAATATGACAATCAAATCCGACGATCAACGAGATAGAAAATGAAAAACAAAAATAGAATGGGAGGGAGAGAGAGATAGAGAGAGAGAGAGAGAGAGAGAGAGAGAGAGAGAGGATTTTCCGTCGAAAAAAAAAAAATTGTTTGGCTCGTGCCGATGCATGTCGACCATATGTATTTCATTTCGAAGCGCGACTTTGATTGACAGCTTGCCCAAGGCACGTAGTTATTTCCCCCCCCCCCTCTCCCTCACCACCCACTCCCACCAACCATTCGTTTATTTTTTTTTCCTTTTCTTCCTCTTTTTAAGAGGATTTATTATCGTTAGACACTGTATCTTTTTCTCGTTAGTTTTTACATCTCTATCATTTCTGTTTTTATTATTTTCCTTTTTTTTTTTTTTTTTTTTTTAAATCCCGTTAAAAATCGATCGAATGATTCTGTAATTTTTCGTTTGTTCTTTTTTTTCTGTTTTTAATTTACGAAATCGAATAAAATTCGTCGTTGGAAAGAGTAAGTAATGTATTTGATAAAAAAGAGAAAAAAAAAAAACAAGAAATGTAAAAAGTGCGAATGAAGAATGTCTGACAATGAGCGAGAGCAGCAAAATGGAGCGAAAGATAGGAAGAAGAGTAGGTGTGCGAATGAAGGACGATGGAAAGAATAAAAAAAAACAAAAAGAAGAAGAAGAAGAAGAAACGGAGGATGGCCAACATAAAATGGAGTTTTAAAGCTTACGAAGGTTAAGACGAAAAGTTGCCGAAGCGTCGTCGTCGTCGATTTATAACCTCGACCTCACGAGAGATTGCACACTCTCGAAATCGACGAAAAGACGAGCAAGGTCGACTCGACTCGACTCGATCGTGCATTCGACGAACAAAAGGAAACACACAACAAACAAAATAAATAAAATATATATATATATAAGTAAAACAAAGAGAAATGTTTTTTAATAATTTACACATTTCGTACTATAAAAAACTTTGTTCAAGCGTTTTGCTAAAAAAAATAAAAAGGAAAAAATCAGGTCGAACGTAATCGATCTTTCGCAAGTTAAATACAAAATTCATGTTATCAAGACGAACTTTTGATATATATATATATATATATATATAAATAATATTTTAAAAATAGACTAAACACACTAACGTGAAATATTATCTCCTTTCTTGCTTTGGCTTATTCATTATTCACGAGCTCGTCATGTTACTGCTTCGGGCGGAGAGACACCAATACACACACACACATACACACACACCCGTAATCTTATTTTGTTTTCAATCGATTTTTTAAAACTCTAAAGAATGGTAGTATTGTACATGCACTTTTATTTACGAGTAAGAAAATAACGTACGATGAGATTTTAAGTATCGGGACTTGGCCAATGTGAGTAATGGAATTCTTTTAAATATAATATATTATGTAATTGATTGTTATATATTATTTCGAATATATTTGTATGCACAAATATTGATATTATTTATTGACAAATTCAATTTTAACTGTAAAACTTAGTTGAATAAAATACGTACTGGTTTGTTGTAACGTGTAGTTACCTCAGTTAACGCACGTTGGACATTTACGCGTTCTCATGGTACTTCTTCGGTGTCGTAACTATGTCGTAATTACAGACGCCGCATGTATGTATGTTTTTAGATAACCAACAGCGATTCACGCCTTAAGTGCCGTTTATGATCCAGGAAAAGCACGACGCCTTATATATATATATATACATATATACATATTTTTGTTTTTACTTCTTCTTTCATCTTCTGTTGAGATAAAAATAGAACGCTTAAGTAGGTCAGTGTTTTTACGATCTACTCGTGACGGTAACTTAATATCTTTTTTCTCTAATTCGATTTGTCGTAACTAAAAAAAAAAAGAAAAAAGAAAAAAGAAAAAAAAGATGTATTTAAATTTAAAACTTGTAATGCAAATAAAACTGTGTTACTTAAACGCAAAGATTAAACCAGATAGAGCGTTTGCAATGAATTTTCTCGAAAAAAAAAAAAATAGAAAGAGGAGTATCTAGGGATAAAATCCTAAATAGGTTAACCGAAACGACGCTGTGTCCTTGCCCGCATAAAGTTTCTCATTTTTTCCTTTCCTTTCCTTTCTCGTCACCAACCAACCAACCAACCAACCAACCAACCAGCCAGCCAGCCAGAGCTCTACGTTCATCGCTTATTTCACGAGGAAATTTTGTGGGAGAGAAAGCATTACTTCCTTCCAAAAGGTCCTCGCGGTATTACCATAGAAACCGTTCCCGTAAGGTCGTAAAAGGTTGCGGGCGAGCGGTATAAAGCGTTTAATACGCGACTCTTGAAATTCTATTTGCACCGACGACGATATCTACTTTCAACGTTAAAATCCGAGCAGGTGGCGCCATTGGACGGTCCGAAACGGCGGCCCGCCTTTGTGAAAATGACCACGCGTGTGAACTCTAATCTTTTTTTTCCTTTTTTCTTTTCTCAAAAATAAAAACACCAGGACAGATAGAAATAGAGGAAAAGAATAATTTATAGTCCGGTCGTCGACAATTTCGTTATCTCTGCTCTTTTCAAAATTACACCGTAAGATGACACGTCTCCTAGCTTTTGCCAAACACTAATTTTAATAATAACATATGTAATAATAAATAATGAAAACATCTCGATAGATATAACCCCGACGATGTCAAATAATAAAAAAAGAAGGAGGAAAGAAAGAGAGAGAGAAAAGAAAAGAAAAGTAACGTCTCGATTTGTTTAGGATCGATAAACGAGCATGCTCGTGGTTTCAGTGTAACGTTGTTGGTCGTTTAAGCTACGACTGACCTAGCCCAGTGTCAGACAGTCTCGGCTGAAGGGCCGTCCTCCTTCTTATCTTTCGCAGACACCCGGTAGACTCTCGAAAGCTTATGTAGCATATGTGCTGTGTCGCGTACTGAAGGACGTTAAGCGTTTCCGCCCGGAGTTAGTTTCTTCGCGATCGATCGAAACGAACGTGTCGAGTGTCGTATGAACGCACTCTCTCGTGAGAAAGTAACCGAGAAAGATGGATGAATGTGGAAAGAGAATAAGAGAATGAGAGAATGAGAGAATGAGAGAGAGAGAGAGAGAGAGAGAGACGAATGGCACACCAAGGAAAAAAGAAAAAAGAGAAAGAGATGGAAAAGACCACCCAGACGGGAGAACGAAGACAAGACTCTTACCCCAAATACGACTTTCAACCGGAAAGTTCGCCGAACCGATGACGCCGAACGTGAAAAGAGGCTGCTGCTGCTATTACTACTATTGAAATGATCGATAATATCGAACGACAAGCAGTATATGCATTTAAAAATGAGTACAGTGTCTTTTGCATGCGGATAGACAACGAAGGTCAAATAATACAATTATATATAATGATACCTAATTCCTAATATTTATTGGATACTTTGAAATTAAATTTCAAACAAGGTAAAATCATCAAAAGTTACCAATTTATATAAACGAGAATCGATTATGCATGCATTAAATAGAATAATGATGAATAGAAAATAATTCAATTTGATGAAAATAAATGAAAATCAATCGAAACGCTAGACAAAATATGGAAGTTTCCATACAAACGAACAAAAATAAAAATAAAGAAAAATGTTTCGATCCATCGACGTAGGCCATCAACGTCGCCATCTTTTCTTTCTCTCTCTCTCTCTTATTCTCCTCTTATTCTTCATCGAAGGTGCTCCGTTTTCAGTCTGGCGTACTTCTTTCTTTCTTTCTTTCTTTCTTTCTTACTTCTTCGAGATCTGGCCGCAGCAAACGCGTTACTTTAGGTCAGTGCCATCGTCCCCTCCTCGTTCAACCGACTACACCTCCCCTCCCTCTCTCCTTTAGTCTCCTCGTCGCACCTGTGCGTACCGTGTTCAGGTGGAAAGAAGACGAGTCGTCTCCCAACTAAAGGGCTCTCTTCTGTTGGAAAGAAGGAAAAGGGGAGAGAGAGGTAACGAGTGGTTTGGGGAGGGGCAGGGAAACCAACGACGGTCCTTGGTCGGTCCTGGACTCCTCTCCTCATCACCCCCCCTCCTCCCACCGCACCCTTCACCACATCCTTCTTTTTCTTTTCCTTCTCGACTCTTGCACGACTTTTTGGGCCAATCTGCCCCTTCCTCCTCCCTCCTCTTCTTCTTTTTCTTCTTCTTCTCCTCCTCGTCTCGTCCCGTCTCGTCTTTTTCTTGTTCTTTCCAAAGAGAAAACTGCGTATCAGCTTCTCCCGCTGTATCCTTACAAACGTTATCCATCTGGCGCCCTCTTGTGTACTACCTTTAGGACCAAAAGAGAAATCTTCTTCGCATGGCTGAGCATGATTTGTAAGAAATTACCTATGGTTATTTGTGATTACATTGGCTTATCTTATTTCGAATTCTTTGCGAAGGAAGAAGAGTTTACTAACACCGTGGGACTATGGGACATTTATTTTATCAATAAAATTCATTCTCGTATAAGAGTGACAAATTAAAATGAAGTATTTAACTTGTAGAAACGTCAAATTAATATATCTATTAACATAGGATATATAGAAATGAAATGAGATGGAGAAAAGTAAACGACCGTGGGGGTGTTGAGTTGAAGTTTTTCGTTAACGAAGGCGACAACGACGACAACGTCATTGTTGGTAAAGCGATAAATGTTATTAGCTATAGTAGTGGTAACGGTTGCAGTCGTAGAAGACGGTGGTGCATGGCGGTAGCAGCTGTCGTTACCCAGGAACGAGCTTACTCGTGACTAATCCTGCATGCCGATTCACCGTAACCTGGCCTACGAAGCTGCCCCTATATAGGTGCGATTAACGCGTGTTGGGTTACCCTACCTTGTCATCCAGCTGCAAGGAAACCAAATCGATAGCACGCGTGCCGAGTAAAGCCGACCCACTAACGATCTCGCGATTTTATTCGTTTCACGATTATGAACACGTATCTATCTATATATGTATATATATATATATATATATATATATATAGATTTGCGAATACTCGTAATCGTTACAATCAAAAATATCCAATTATCGATCGATAATTATACGTAATCTAATTCAAACATCTTTGATACGAGCGCGTGTTATGTTCATCGAACGATTGATTAGCGAAATCTAAGCGCATTCGAGAACTGTCAAATATTACAATGTTTGCTATTAATGTTAGTTTTCTTATCGTTAGATCGAAAGGATCGTGTAAACATTGAAATCTAAATTGTCTTCTATAATTTTACTCGATTTTCTCGAAGCTAAATCCTAAACGTCGTAAATATTTCGAAAAGGTAAAATATTCGAAAATTTATCCATCGAAATAATCTTCCCGATGGTTTTACGAATATTTAAAAAAACTTCCACGTTATATTATATTATATTATATTATTTGGCAGGTGATCACAAACAGCTGCTCTTCTCTTCGCTACGGGAAAATTCATTCTGCCTAATAGGTTATTTTAAATAAAACGAAGAAAATTATGCGAATCACTTAAAATTTTTCCCAATTACTATTATTCAATTATTTCTAATCCTTTTATCGCATTTTTTAATAATTGAATGCATAAAAAAAAAAAAGATTGCAATAATTATGTATTATACAACATATATTTAAAAACTTATATACCAATAAACCTAGTATCTTTCCATTAAGATAAAAGTTTTAATAACAAATAATTATGTCTAACGCATAGATACATAAGTAAAATCGTATAAAAATAAAAGGAACTTTCAAATTGGTCGGCTGCGTGTGTAAAATATGTTCGAGAAGAAAAAAGAGAAGAGAAGAGAAGAGAAGAGAAGAGAGAAAGAGAGAAATATTAAAAAAAAAAAGGAGGAAAAAAAATCTACTCGAATAATAATGAATGAATTTCTTTGGTGGTAGATTATTAGTCGAGTAGGAGTAGAGTATATTCAACGAGGCACGAAGAAAACCCGGAGTAGTAGTCGAGCGAAATTAAATAAGTCTTTCTTCTCCGTTACGAGCACGCGTCGGCTTTGCGTGATCCAGAAATTAGCGTACCGTACAGTACAGTACACTACGACTTCATAAGCGTTTAGCGTATCCTGCACACGGTTCTGTTGGAACCCACACGCATTTTCCTCATTTTCCATCTTCCAATCCGACGATGCGCATACATTTCCTCCGTTTTCCTGACTTCATTTTCATTCCATCTCTTTTCAAAAAACAAAACAAAAAAAAAATGATTTATAGATGACTATCCTCCTCCACGCGATTTCGTAATATACGAATTCTTCTTTTCAACTTTCACTATCTTCACCTGGGAAAGGGGGTTTTCCTTCTCTCTTTTTTTTTCAAATACTATTTATTTATATCTCTTTTTATTTACACAACCCCCTTACATAAAAATTGTCGACAAATTCAGGTAAACTTTTCGTATGACCACTTCTCTTCATTTTTTTTTCTCTTTTTATATTACATATATATAACTCTTATATATTTACGTCGCATATACATATATACTAACGTAACGAAATATTTTCATTGTATTCTTTTGGTACCCACGGGTACTCGACGAGTAAGCAACGAGTATCGTGTCTCGATATTAAAGTCATATCAGCAGGAAAAACGTCAGGCTAATATATCCATCCCCCGATGGAGCCGTTATACGACCAAGAGAGCTCAAGTGAGAGAGCGAGAGAAAGGGAAAAAGATATATAGAAAAAGAAAAAGAAAATGAAAAAAAGAAAAAAAAAAAAGAAAGAGAGAGAGAGAGAAAAGCGACCGACCTTTTTCGAAGCGATTCGAAGCCGAGGGAAGAAATTAAACGCGACGAAAAGGCGAAACTCTGCGCCAACTTTTTTCTTTTTGCAATTTTTTTTTTTTTTTCTCCTCTACTCCCCTCTTTTCTCTCTCAACTCACCCTTCCTCTCTCCCTCTTATTCTCTCACTCTTTCGCTACTTTTTATCCTTTGAAAGGGCACCAACCGTGCTGCGGGCGGGCGCTCGTAATTGTGTACTTTGTGCTCTTCGATCAACGTTCCGCAACGAGTTATCATACGCTGGAAAAACGTGGATCGATAACGGCCCTGCGTTTTATGTGTGAGAGGAAACCTTTCTCTCTCTCTCTCTCTCGCACGCACACACACACACACGCTAGCGTTCTCTCCTACGCTCTTCTCTCTTTTTTTTCTTCTTCGTCTTCTTCTTTTTCTTCTTCTTCTTCTTTTTTTCTCTCTCTCTCTCTCTTTCTTTCTATCTATCTTACGTTAAGTGTGTCCAGTTGCATCTCACGCGTTGTCGATGATCGTTAAACGAGAGGAATAATGTCTTGCGATTATTATTATTATTTTTTTTTCTTTTTTTTTTTTTCTATTTTTTTTTTTTCTAACCTACTACTATAAGAGCATAAAGTTTCCTTCTCGTACGATCAATCGATGTTGTTATAATATATATCGCGTGCCAGAACGACGTTAGCAACAAACCAACTGAAAAAAAAAAAAAAGAATAGAATGTCTACGTCGATACGAACGAAAATGAGGACTTACTCCGAGAGTCACTTTCGTTCTTTTCAAAAATGTGTGTATGTGTATTCGACCTAAATAGAAAAAGAAATGAAATATTTCAAATGGACGAGTCGCGGGTGGCGGGGGGAGGGG
Organism: Polistes canadensis; assembly: GCF_001313835.1. Classification (NCBI taxonomy): domain Eukaryota; kingdom Metazoa; phylum Arthropoda; class Insecta; order Hymenoptera; family Vespidae; genus Polistes; species Polistes canadensis. The sequence goes on from NW_014569858.1 coordinate 36,715, forward strand.
CTAGAGGAAGAGGGGAGAGGTGCTACTTGTCGTCAAAAAATAATCAATGAATTTTTGTCGATATTCAATATTGTTTACATTAATTTCTTTTTAAACAGCGCATTTTCTTTTTTCATCGAAAGAATTACAGAGCACATATATACTTATATTATAACATAAATCAACTTATATAACAGAAATAGAAAAAAAAAAAGAGGAAAAAAAAGGAAACAAGTATAAATAAAAAGATTTGAAACATAGAACTCGCGGTGAGTTCGATCACAAAGAGAGAGAGAGAGAGAGAGAGAGAGAGAGAGCGAGAGAGAATGAGTACGTACTCTTGGAAAATGTCACGAGTACAAATTTCGTCAGATTTCTGAAGGGTGTTCGAGTTTTTCCCTATCCGAAGGTTATATGTTATATACCCCTTTTTTTTCTCTTTTTTTTTTTTTTTTTTCTTTATTTTCCCTATGTTTTATCGATCCACGTTAAAAAAGACTTTTCCTTCCGCGTATGTCGTTTCGTCCCAATGGCAGACAAAACCGCCGTGGCATTGTTCGATTCTCTCTCCCTCCCTCTCTCTCTCTCTCTCTCTCTCTCTCTTTCTCTTTACTGGGAGAGAGAGAAAGAGAGAGTCCCTCTCTTTAATTTTCATGTTGGATTTCGAGGGCGAATGACCGAGTCGGCCGTGCGGCCATTCACGTACGCACCCTCGCGCGTGTTCTGTGTATCGCTACTTGAAAAAATCTCCCTCTCTCTCTTTCTCTTTTTTTTTTTTTTAACTCCCCTCGATCGTTTTTTCAATCGAAAGGAAACAACCGTTGAAAACGAGCTAGCTAGCTAGCTAGGTAGGTAGCTAGCTCGTTCGCTTGCTCGATCGATCTCGATCGGTCGAAATACCGAATATCACTCTGGGAATCGAAAATACCACTACTCATTCTACATATCGTTTTGCAAAATTTTTCGATAAAAGAATAACGCTTTTGTTACCGTTTAGGGTTGTTGTTTCAAAAGATTACCTTAGAACATTGTTGACCAATGTTGATAACACAATAAACCTAACTGTAAACTATCCGATTGCTTTATAAATACGTGTGTATTTACGCATTTAAAATATATAAATATTTAACACTGATAATAATAATATTTTAAATAAACGTTTAGAAAATAATATCGGATCGATTATTAACGTAGGTTAGTTTCGCGTTGAAGAAAAGGGGAGTAAAATATTATTAACTTTAAATAATGTGCAAGCAGAGCAAAATATTGAGTAATTTTGTCGAAAGTTGAGACACACAGAGAGACACTTCTCCTTCCCTTTTTCTCGAACCTTTCTCAAAGGGCTGGCGGGGACTATGCGTTTCGACGAGCCGTGAGGAGGAGAGTTTCCAGGACCTACCCCAAAAAACTCCGTTAGGCCTTTACTTGTCGACAGAGGGAGAAAGAGGGAGAGGGCCGCCGGCGGACAAAGTCGAGTCAGAGTTTGGACAAAATATTTCCAGGCGCATGCTCGATCCTAACCTTCCTCACTAAGCACGCGGTTGCGTTCGGATTGCGTGCCACCACGGCGAAGCTATTGTCCCAAAGCACGTTGTACAGTCCGCGACAAAATTACACGCTTCTATGCCCTCAACCCTTTTCCCTTATGAAACGCACCCCTTCCACTCGTGTTTTTCTTCTTTTTTTTCTCTTCCTTTTTCCTTTTTTTTTCTTCTTCTCTTTCTTCTTCTTCTTCTTCTTTCTTTTTTACCTTTCTTTTTCGAAGGGCGCAAGGGTGGCATTCCCCTGGTGCCATTCCAATTTTACTTTAGACGACTCGTTTAAATCTCTACGCGTGTGTGCTTATTTAACTAACCTATTATTATTATTATTTTTTTTTAGATTTATATATATATACAAAAATAACGATAATAAGCGAAATAGTATTATACAAAATTATTCGCTTTTCGTTCGTTCGAAATTGTTTGTGAAGTAATTTTTTGTTGCAATTGTCATTAAATTTATCGATAAAAATATTTTTCGAAAATGACAAATAATTATACAAGCAAGAATTGTATATATTTTCATCGATGATACCCACTCGTGAACCGAAATTGTTTGAAAAGTCACTTTTAATGTAGGTACCTATCTACCAACGATTTGTTTATTCCGTTAGAAGCGAATTAAAAGATAAAAGTACCCACATGAGTGGCTCTCGAAATCTATAGGAGTACTCTTTTCATACACGAAACACCAAACATAAAAGGAAATCCCTATTTCAACGTGCAATGATTTTAAACTTTAGACTATAAAATAAAAAAATGAATGAGAGAGAGAGAGAGAGAGAGAGAGAGAGAGAGAGAGAGAGAGAGAGAATACATAAAATCTACGTTATATGATGAACGCGTGATAATAAAAAAGTAAAAAGAAAAATAAACAAAAGAAACAAAGGAGAGCGGGGGAAAAAAAAATTATTAACAAAAGGAAAGAGGAAAGAAGAAGAAAAAAAGAGAGAAATAGAAAAAGAAAAAGAAAAATTGGAATGGTAAGAAGAACGTGCCAAGGTCTTCTTACATTTTCAGTGGAAATATAAATCGAATGTTGTTTCGCGAGTAACGCGTCATAAATATTTAAGTAAGATTTCTTTTTGCAACGATTGTGTCGTAGGAAACATCAACCAACGACCAGCCAGCCAGCCAGCCAGCCAGCTAATTATGGACACATACCATCTTTCGCATTTGAATTCTTTTTTCTTTTTTTTTTTCCTTCCGCAAAGTTTCGTCACTAAGCCTCTCGCCGAATCCGATTAACTTTGCTCGCCATGGAAGAAGCCAAGAGCTTATTAACACCAGAGACGAGGTCGTGCCTGAAACGCCGATTTAAAAGTTCGAATTCGTTTCGAACCAGCGCCAAAGGTTTCTGATACTTTCTTATTTAAATTCGTATTATATATATTTTTTTTTTTTGCCTATATACACGCGTATTACATCTCATTAAATTGTATCCAAAAAATTGTCAACGAATCTTCTCAATATTTACAATAAACTAAACATTAATAATCTTACAAAGTTAAACGAGATTTATCTAAACGCAAAATTATTGAATTTTTTATTAATCTTAAATGAAATTTGACAAAAATGTATCTAAAAAATATTCCAAAAACAAAATTCCATCCGGTAAAATCTTAAAACGCGTCTAATAAATCGTAAATAAATGCACGAAGTTTGAATGAATTTTTGTATATTCCGTAAATATAAGAAGCCCGAATACCGTTAACATATTTCTTTAAGCCTAAACAATTTTCGTGGCCACTATAAAATTGAATGCTTTTAATATAGTCGAGGGCATTTTATTCGCCGCCTGCACTTTTAGCCCGTACGCATGTACGCAAGGTCATTGACGCGGTACACTTTTATCGTTAAGTATGGTCGGCGATGAGTGGTTTGCACGCGGTTGAATCTCATTCCTTCTTTAGTTTTTATATATATATATATGTATTTTCCTTTTTTTCTCATTCCTCCAGTTCACCGTACAACCCGGTGTCGGAATTAAAACGCCTCGTACGCGAGAATGGGATAATAACGTTAAAAAAAAAAAAAAAAAAGAAAAGAAAAAGAAAAGAACAAAAATTGTCTTCCCATAGAAATGAAATAGTAATGAATTTTTGTTATTTTTGTTTTTTTTTTACACGTAAAATATCATCGTTAACAAACGATGCAACACCCGCCGTCCTCTTAACGTCCCTTTCGAAATATCCGTAACATATAGGAATAAACGTGCAGAAAATGTATTGAAAAAAGAAAGAAAGACATTTTTTTTTATTCTTCTTCTTCTTTACGCAAATACTTGGAGGAAAATTTGCAAAAAAAGAAAAAAAAAAAAATACAAATGAAAATCGGGTCGCTATTTAGATATTAGTGTTTAAAGAACGGACGTGTTCTAGATTCGCTAGAGTACCTATCCGTTCGTGCCGTTACACTGACTTTTACATTACGAAAATACGATTAAAGCCAGAACGTACATTTTAATAATTTAACGGAAGCGGCATCGACCTCTTACTTTTCGAGCGAGTCGAATAAACCTTCGGTCCGTGTATAACACGAACGCATCCGTGTGTAACTGCCAAATAGAGCAACTATATATATGTGTATATATATCTATATATGCATATATAGATATACGTATGTATATCTATAATACTATATAATATATAAAGTAACACGAGTCATTAATGCTAACGTCATTGACTTTACGCTGCTTTATCTTGAAAGTAATATTACGTGCCTTGAACTACTTGTATTTTCAGTACATCCATTCAGACATTTTAACCCACTTTCCGCTTATTCAAGCAACGTCGTCGTCTCCGATCTTCCACGTGTGCGTAATGTCATCGTACTCATCTCCGTTCACACATTCTATCAAACGAAAAGATTTTTCTTCATTTCTTTCGACACAAGCGAAAAAAAAAAAAAAAAAATAAAATAAAAGAAAAATTAACAAATAAAATCTCAAATAAACGAATTTATTATTAGAGAAGTTCGTAAAAATTCAAATAAATTTACGTTCGTTAGTATTATTTTCGCGAAAGAATAAAAAATTGATGATATTTAAATAAGAAATACAAAATTAAGAAAAATGTTTTCTTTCTTTTTTTTTTCGATGAAATAACGATCGTAGAGATCGATCAATTTTTTTTCTATTTTTTCTTTTTTTTTTTGTTAAATATGAAAGAACAGACTGTAGTAAATGAATAGTCGAGTGTCTGTTGGCAATCGGGAAGCCAAGTGAGTTCGGAAGAGTATATGGCTGGTGGTGGTTCACTCATATTCGGTGAGTGACCTGCAACCACGTCTCAACGACTAGCAACGCCAAACATTTATATGCCTACTGCACGACCTGAAAATATCGTTTGCGATGTGGGCGCGGGCCCTGACCCTCCTCAACGACCGCATTCATCCTCCTTTTAGCATTCGTCGTCGTCTTCGTCGTGCTTGTCATTCTCCCAATATTTCCTATCGTACTAATATTTTTATTTAACAAATCCAAATATTTTTCATTGAATTTGAATCACCTATCATCATAAATCGTATATTTGATAAGATCATAAATAGAATAAATTACATATTTATAATAGAGTCGCACTTTTGAATTTTTTTTCTCTTCTACAAAAATATAATATTAAATCATTGTCCAATCTTGTTTTGATATATTAAATATTGAAAAAAATGTATAAATATATTTATTGTATAAGCAATAATTCAATATTTATAGCTTACTATATGAATCTTTCAACGGTTTACTTTGGATGCCTAGAAGTAAACGAAGAGAAGGAGGAGGAGGGGAAGGAGGAGGAGAAACAATATGATGACAGTGATAAAAAAAAAAAAAGGAGTAAGGGGGAAGAGAGAATCGAAGGAGGAAACGATGACCTCGATCAGTAAAGTCAGTGATTTGACAAGATCACTGTAATGTCGTTCAAGTTAAAATAAGAAATTTGCCTTATTTCTATGACCACCATGCATATATCTATCTATAACGAGAAAGAGAGAGAGAGAGAGAGAGAAGGAAAACGTACATGGCATATACTCTTGAATATACATATTCGTACACATGTGCTCGCCTACGTTGAGTTACGCAGCCTACAAATTTTCCGGTCTGTTTGACGAATCTCAAAGACTTAACCGGTGGCAGCACTTGCTGCAGAAAGTTCTCTTGCAAAGTATGCGAAAAATTGTTCGATTTTACAAAAGAAAATGTCGTTGTCGAAAAATTTCTGTCAAATAAAATAAAAAAAAAAAAACAAATTAAGAATAATTCTATCGTCGAAAATTTGATAACAATTTATCAGAAGCTCAATTTATATACGTTGGGATCGCAGATATTGTCTGTAAAAGATTTTAAAATTTATTTTGTAAAATTTAAAACTCAAGAAATATATGTACATTTTATTAAATGAGCCGTTTATTTTGAAAGTGGCCTAACTCCATTTATACTTAAATAATCAAGATAATATATTTACTATTGATAATGTCGAAAAGTAGTGATGAAGATAATATTAATTAATTAGTATTTACAATTTAACCTCAGTTTTTGGACAATTGCGTTAGCTGAATAACCTGTAAGTTTAATTTATTTATAACTTAAAATTTACTATTAAATTTTAGAAATCATTTCAYCTATGACGAAAAACAGAACAAGACTATTAATTAGTTCAGATAGTGAAGAGGAAATAGTATTTAATAATTTAGAAAAAAATCGAAAAAGAAACCGAATTGTACAATTCAAAAAAAAAAAAAACCACGTGTTTTTTCTTTCTTTGTATTTCAAAGTCCTGAATTTATTACCATGTCGGGGTTGACCAAGAAAGTTCGAAAATATTTTATTGACACCATTGTATAAAAATATTAGACAAATTACAACAGCAAAATTTAAGGACATAATTGACCTATTGCGATACATACCACCAGAACATCATGATTTCTTCAAATCCCTTACACACACATAAAATGTAGACGAATAGTAAATTGTTTTGTAATAAATTTATGTTTGTAATTTTCTATGTTCTGTAATAAATTAAAAAATGTTTTGAATCGCATAAATTATGTTTCCGAAGTGTTTTCAACATATATAAAACAAATTCAGTATTGTTTTTTTTTTCAATTTGAAACATCTTAAATTATGTTGAATGGACTTAGGCACCTTCAAATTTTATAATGAATCTGGCTGTTAATTTTGAAAGTGGCCCAACTCCATTCTTGATAAGAAAACGCACGTTAATCACTTAATAATTGCCATGATTTTACTGAAAACTGTAAATTTAACCCCTTTAGATACACTTAAGCAGCATAACTCATTAGTATTCTATACGTATATTATTAAATTCATTGAAACGCAAAACCTTAAATATCTCGATTTGAAGATAAATGGAGTTAGGCCACTTTTAAAATAAGCGGCTTAAATATAAGATCCGAGTATCGTTATAAATGCTTATGACTTTTATGTATATTTTATACGTTTCTAATATATCTTATTTATTATTATGTGAATTTTGTATTTATAAAAAGCTGAAAAAAAGAAAAACAAAGTAGTATTTATTCCAACAACAAAAAATTGTGTAAGCGATATTTTAATCGTGTTTAACAAAAACTCTAATATATTATCTCGTCGCGGATCGAAACTTATAACAAATATCTTATGTTGGAGATAAGTTGAAAATGAAATCAACAAAATTATATATATATATATATATATTAATTGATCTTTCGCATAACGTATTAATTATATTAATCGTATAAACATAACAGAAATCAATCTGAAAAGTTATAATATTTCGCTAGCTGTATTTTGACAAAGTTAACACACGAAATCATTTCAAATTTAATTTATAATCACACGAGTCAATCGAAACGCTTACCCAAATTCGTTTGCTCTCAAACTATACTCTCTCTCTCTCTCTCTCTCTCTCTCACTCTCTCCCTTTCTCTATCCCCGAATTTAATCCAATTAGAACACATGAATTGCTGTAGTACTTGGGGAAACAGAGATGACAATTCTCGGTGATACCCGGTATTAACTGTCGAGAGAACGTCAAATTTACAATCCGTCTGAGCAGTTCGTTACGCGACGATTAGAATCATGAAATCCGCTTATAAGATCTCTACAGATCGAAAACATAACTAATGGTTCCATTTACATAGCTTGTTTAAATAATCCCAATAATATTTTCAAATAATATCAAATATATAAACCATCCACCTCTAAAAACCGTCTTACAACGTTTTCAATTCTACGAATATTTACAAAATGTAAAGTTACATATTATCTCAAGTATTATTATTTATTATTGTTTCATTTGTCGTTTATTTGTCTGACGTAATAAACTTCTATCGTAGAGAAAAAAAAAAAAAGAAATGTAGAATAAAAGGGGAAAAAAAGAGAGAAGAAAAGGAAAAAAGGAAAAAAAGAAAAAGAGAAGGAAATAGAGAAAAGAAGGAAAGGCAAAGAAATAAAGAGCGGGGTGTGGGGTGGGTTTTGGGGGTGGGTAAAAGGAAAAGAAAGAAAGAAATGTAATTTCACGCCTTTTAATAAAGGATATATGAAAAGCAATAAGTAGATGTTAAATGTATTAGGGGTTGAATATGTTTAGTAGTCCTGTTTCTTGAAAAATAAGGGTCCAGAAGAGTTTAAGAGGTGCCGAGGAACGTTCGTCAAAAGAACTCTCTTTTAAAACGATGGCGTCGGATCCAATCGGAGTAGGGTACTTATCTCGAAGGCGCAAAAACCGCATCGTTGGAAGCAGCAATTAGCTGCTCGCCTGGGCAATATACGACGTGCTTACCTTTTCAGAAGAGAGCAATAATGAAAACGTCGTCGTCGTCGTCGTCGTTGTCGTTGGGTTATTCGACGAGTGGCATAGCCTCGATTTCGTCGACCATTTTCTAACAATACAAGATTTTATGCGAAGGTATCGAAGTATGTACGATTCAGTCAACGTTCCTACTTGTCGTCATCGTCATCGTCATCGTCGCCTTCGACGTCGTCTTTGTCTTTGTCGTCGACGTATTTCGAAAAGCTAAAAGACATGAGAGTAAGAGAGAGTAAGAGAGAGAGAGAGAGAGAGAGAGAGAGAGAGAGAGAGTGTGTAGGCGAAATAAATAGGTTGATCAGAAGGATCTAACGACCTCCTACCGAGAACCGTTTTGTTTTGCGACTCGAGTAACCGCATTTCGCATTTCCTCGAGTTTCCGGAGGAGTCCTTCTAGATCTGCTTCCTCTCCAGGGTGCTGCTCCCCTATTTACCGTCTTTTCTTATAAGCTTAAAAATACTCCATCGTCTCGGACTCACGACGAACAACAACCGATAAAAGGATATATCGTATTATCGGTTCTACGAATTACTACTATTACTACTACTACTAGACATTGAAATATAGTTTCCTTTCCGAAAAGGTCATCATTCTGATATTCGATAGGCGTTTTACTTTTAAACCAACGTATACAAATATTATATCTTTTTTAATCGAAAACATTATAAGAGATACGAGTATTTGTATTTTTTTTCTTTTTTTTTTGTCTTGAAAATCAAAATCTACTTTCTTTTTTCTTTTTCTTTTTCGTTGTCGTCGTTGTCGTCATCCTCGAAAGTAATTAAATTCGTTCGGTAAACAAAGAACTTATCGATGAAAGGTAATATTTCTAATTCCTAGCTTTTACTCGACATTTTTAGAAATTCAGGTTACGCTAAATTATCGCTCGTCAACGTGCGGTTCCGTGTTTCGGTCTGATTCGACGGTTAGTCGCGTGTGCCACGCACGAGATCCTAGAACACGCACCGTAGAAAAGAACTCTTCTATGATCGCGATACAGGATACTACGCTGTTTAATTTTAGACCGTTAAAACGTATTTCACGCGATCGATACGTCATCCGCAAAAGAGGTAGCTACTAACAGAACGCACGCGTATCGTTCACATTGTCTGTTATTAACATGTTGAATACTACCATGGTGGTGGGATGGGTGGGTGGGTGTCGGGGGGGGGGGGTCACCGATAACCGCCACTCAATTTTCCTGAATTTATTTCAAATAGCGTTTTTTTCTTTTTTTTTTTTAAATTTTCCTATGCCATCGTTATCGCGAGAAAACGTCACACGACTGCTCGTCATGAAATTTACTGAAAAAAAAAAAAAAAAAGGAAAAAAAAAAAAAAAAAAATAAATAAATAATAATAATCGCGAGTACATATATAATTAGAATAAATTCTAATTGAAAAATAACGAACAATGAATTTTGTTTGTTAATAGATAAAAACGATGTCGACGGTAAACGGCGTTTCTATTCGTTAAACGTGTATGCATTAAAAAATTGTCAATTGTAAATGAAAAAAAATTGTCCTACTCCGGCAAGGAAAAACTCTTTCTTGCATTGTTGCTCTCGGCCCCTTTCTCTTTCTCTCTCTCTCTTTCAACGTAACGATGATGTCTTCGAAAAAGGGGCGCGATCGATCGCCCGTTTAAATTTTCATTTTCACCCCCTCCAACGAGCAAACAGCCCTTCTTTCCTATTTTACCCTCATCCCCGACGGACACGAGTATCGACCCCTACCGTAATTAGTATATTTACAGCAGGGCGAGGCGCCGCGGTTCAAATACAATTGTGTATGTAAGGTTTTCTTTTTATATTCTCTTTTTCCTTTTTGTCTTTCTTCGATATCATAGACATATCGTATAAAAAACGTTCAATTATTACCGATAGGACTCGATAAAAGTGGCCAAAGACCTCCTCTCTTTCTTCTCTCTTCTTTTTCTTATTTCTTATTTCTTTCTTCTCTCGCTAACTTTAACATTTTACTTACTGTCCTTTAAATTACTTCCACCGATATATTTTTCTTTCAACATTTCACATTGGATATACATTTTTAAATTTCATTAACATCAACGTACGGTTTTCAATCTTAGTCTACTTCGAAGGACATTTCCTAACGCTAATCTAACTAGCAATGGCCGGGCAGGAACGAAAGATCGACAACGTCATTGCATCGAAGTTTCCTTCGAAACGGGGAATTCGCGTTGTAAATTGCGGAAACGCGTGTGTCCGCGAGAAAGAGAGTGCCCTCGCTAAAGGAGAATTTCGCACGTTCGAGGCATCAGAATTTAATAACGGAAATGGAAGCAGCTTGTAACTGTCGCCTGTACCATGCCTACCTCTGTCAGAAGAGCCTCACACTCTCTCTCTCTCTCTCTCTCTCTCTCTCTACATCTCTCTTTTTCTTTTTTTTTTATCTTGCAAATACGACACGCTTACATATGTTCTCTTTCTATCTTTTTCTTTATTTATTTTTAACTAACCACCATCCGGGGGTGAGGAGGTTTGATATCTCTGTTAAATTTAATAAGTTATTCCATACGAAAGTATTTTTATGACGTAGACAATAAAAAAAAAGGAAAAAAAAAGAAAACGATAAAAGTTACCACGAAGAATAAAGTAAACATTCGCGTATAAGACAATTATACCGTTTTCATTGATTTCCTTCCATTAATTTAATCGAAAAGCTTTTAAAATCTATGAAGAATATTGTGCGTTCCTATAACGAAATAAAAAAATGATATTTTACTATTTGCGAGATAATAAATAACAGCGAAAAAGGAAGGATGTAATATTATTACGCGTATAAATAATTGTTTTTAAATTTAACGAAACTAAATCGACCGATAAGATCGAATTACTTTGGTAGATCTCGATCTTGATTTGAGAATATAACCGCAAAATAGGAAACACGAGGACATAAATTCTGTGTTCTTTCGGATTCACGCATAGCACAGGCTCATAATCGGATTTAAAGTTGGCGCGACACGTGCGTTCATAAAACAATAGAGAACGAAAGGGATGAGAAGAGGAAGAAGAGAGAATATGGTAAATCAACACATACACACACACACACACACACATCCATTGCATCGAACGGTTTCGCTCGATTTGCTTTGCAATCGCTTAGAAACTACGACGTACATAGATTTAGATTGTATATATATATGTATATGTATATATGTTATTTTTTCAAAAATCTAGAATGAGAAAATCGAATGAGAAAGCAAGAAAAAGAAAAATGAAAAAATGAAAAAGTCACGAAAGAGTTCGAAGAATTCGAAGAAAAGCCATAAAAATAATTAGTTAAATCGATAAGAATGTACTTCTCGAACTACTACTCGACTTCGATTCGCGCTTGCAGCATAATAATAACGTTACGAGATAGACAATACTTTTCCAATCAAGAATAGAAAATACTTCAATACTTTGATAAGAAGGAAAGAAATAAATAAAGAAAAGAAAAGAAAAGAAAAGTAAAGAAAAAAAAAAAGAAAAGTAGGTTCGTTCTACGAAGGAAATGTAGAAAAAGTAACTGATCGAAAATCCGTAACACTTGTACCGATCAGAACTCGAGAGTCTTATTGCATGGGCAGAAAAGCATAAAGTTCGTGGAGCGATCGTAACGAAACCGAATTGGAATTTTCCGATGAGTTATGCCGCGCTTTTTCATCGAGTTGGGGTAACCATGAATGCGCCCTCTTCTCATGCTCCGATGTATTCATAGGATCATAGAGGTATGGACGTGATTTCCTCTCTCTCTCTCTCTCTCTCTCTCTCTCTCTCTCTCTCTCTCTCTTTCTCTCTCTCTGCTTGTCTCTGTTACAGAGACGAATACAACGTGAGAGCGAAGGACCCGCGAGTGCGATGGTTAAACGTTGAGAGAGAGAGAGAGAGAGAGAGAGAGAGAGAGAGAGAGAGAGAGAATGTACGCGAGCGATCAAATAAAAGCCCGTGTTTTTTCCCCGATATTGAACCCTAAGCTAAGCCTAACCTGCCCCAACCTCCACCTACCGCAACGTGGCCTGCCGTACGACTAAGGGGAGTGATGGAAGAGGGTGTAGGGGTGGCAGGTAGGGGGAAGCCACCCCAACTGCGGTCGTTGACCCCACGCATCCCCCCCTACCAGTTCTACCCACCAGTCCAGCCCGAACCCACCCCTGAGGGCCGACGACACTGGTGCCGTCTCACGGAAAAGTATTGCACTCGCATCGCAACCCCTTTTCAGAATGCTCTCTCTCTTTCTCTTTCTCTCTCTCTCTCTCTCTCTCTCTCTCTCTCTCTCTCTCTAAGCTTACTCGCTCGCATACATATATATATATATATACTCGTACCGGGGCCGTTCGTCTTTTTGCCGAGGTACCGAGGGGTACCTCCGCGATAACGACTGCTGCTCCAAAAGCATTGGAAAGTGAAGAAAGAATTTCAGGTGCTCCCGAATACCGTTGCGATTTGTCATTCGTCGATCAACCGAGTCCGATTACTCCTCTACCTCCCTCCACCTTTTTTTCCTTTTCAATCTGGTACGAGCTTTTCGAACGTAACGTACCACCATCCTTGCAAGGTATTTCTTTGATACATCGAGAAAAGCAATAGGGATCGATATTCTCTACGATTTAACGTGGCTTGACAATTTTCGGAGGGCGGGGGGAGGGGGAGAGGGGGTTTGAAAAAAAACAAAACCAAAAAAAAAAGGAAAAATAAAAGAAAAGAAAAGAAAAGAAAAGAAAAGAAAAGGAAAAATCGATCAACGCTTTAGGAATAACGATCTTTCCAAGGAAACAACAATGTTTGTTCCATAAGTGCGCTGGTCTCAGATCGATGCAAGTTTTTAAAAGGACTCCGAATGTCTGCCCTTTTCAAAGCTCTATAGGCAAATCCTTACAACTCGCACACCGATAGACGAGCGTCAGAGACTCTCACGGAAAAGTATTGCACACTCCTGGCAACCCTTTTCAGGGTTCCCTTTACCATTCTCTCTCCTTCCCACCGTCCAGGCCCTCTCTGCCTTTCTCTTTCCCCTCTCATTGTCTTTCTCTTATGTTTGTCTCTCTCGCTCTCCCTCCCTCCCTCCTTTCTTTCTTTCTTTCTCTTCTTAACTCAATGCGGCTATTTTTTTTCTTTTTCTTTTTTTTTTTCGAGATGACAATTTTAAGTACCTTAAAACGAACGATTAAAATTATAAATGTAGATCTAAAGATCGATATCTTTTATTTCTTCTCCTTCGCAAATAGATTTCGGTTAGTCTGGCCCGAATGATCATCAATAAGTAATAATCCCCATGGGCCTGTAAAGGTATCTTAATTTTGATTCTCGATACGAATGTGTGATGAAAAAAAAAAAAAACAAATAAAAAGAAAAAAAAAATTAATCCTAGAAATCGAATATAAATATTTTATCCTCATAGAAAGGTCACGCTAGGAGGTCATAGCGTAATCTCATTTCCTCAAGTCGAGCGAGAATAAAAGAGTGTCTTTGACGATACACAAGGGATCGGCAATATCGCGCGAGAAAAAATCTTAGAAAAGGTTTTATTACCTAGAGCAATGGTCGATTTGTTATCCAGCCGCGCGGATGCGTGTGTGCACCTTTACTTCCGGGTTAGGGTTCTACAGGGTGTTGCTCAACGACCTGTATCGGTACACCTTTTTTTCTCTTCGGCATTGAGCGACGGAACACGCTCGTTCTTTTTCTTCTTCGACAATCAAGAACTCTCTGTTAGTGTCGTCCACCACGTTGGGACCACGTACTCCTATCCAACAAACCATCTTATGCGTTCCAATAGAAATTATGAAAGGAACATAATAAGGTAAGACTTAAGTAAATACGTTTAATCAAATTTAAATCATCAGCGTTTTCTTTTTGTTCTTTTTTTTTTTTTAATTATCAAGTATATTATTCGAAAGTACTTAAAATACTTGAATATGAAATTTCAACTATAACAACATCTTTTCTTCTCTCATTTTCATTCTATAAACATTATATAGTTAATTCGTAAACAAATGCGGTATAATTACTATGAAATTGTGGTTATCATCGAGCGCACGAGTGTCGCGAAAATTTCTCCAGGATTCGCGTTAAGTTAATTGGTGTTAAACTCGTAGCACCATTTGTAACTGGAACCACATTTCGCTATAGTTTCGACGCCAACATCAGCAGTTGTCTCTCGCACATTCTCCTGACTTTAACGGTATGCACAGTGTAAATGTTAACAAAGTACACGTTGCGTATCGGGTAGACGTCGTTATAATTTTGAGACAAGCTTATTTTGCTAATCTTTATCCGGATATTGAAGCATTTTCGCATACAAACATGTGTAGAGAATAATAAAGATCAAAGATATATACACATATATTGTATTATAATAATACGTACTTTTATAAATTAAATTAGTATCATTGTTGGGGTACAATTAATACGTTGTTCTTCTTCGTTTTTTTTTCTTTTTACAGTTTTTCTTTTCTTTTCCTTCTTTTAGAAATCATTCGTTTATTCTTACTATACTTATTACATAATATGTATTTATATAAATGTACGAAATGAACGCCAGAGTAGGATCGTTTTCGTGATATATTTTATCTCTCTGTTCCATGACGCTTTTCAAACCATGAACAAAATAACGTTTTGTGCTTCACATAAAATCGTATAACCGAGTGGATACTGCTTTTTCGCGTTACGTAATATCGCAATTCGCGTAACGTTGAATTCCGCACAAAGCGGCCAAATTAATTATCGAAACTTTTATTATGGACTACGCGTCTGGTCTCGTAAATAAATTCCACGCGATACGACTGAATTCGTTTCGTTGAAACTTTTATCATACGATAATGCGAGCATCGATCATTTTGGGGGAAGAAGAGGGGGTCAGAGAGAGGATAATAAAATATACTATTTGAAAGATCGAAGAAAATGAGTCTAGATAATTTTTCTTCTTTTCATAATTCAATCATCTTTTATTTTCCAAAAATCGTCGAAGTTCAGGTGCTAAATCTTTGCGAAAAATTATAAATATCACGAGATATAGGCAGATCGAAAAAAAAAGAGAGAAAGAGATAAAGAAAAACGCTAACATTATTTTCTAAAATATTAAACTACGTTATATTTGTTTATACGATTTTCTATATTTCTCTTGAATTCGTATCGTTACAAACAAGTTTAAGTTCGTGTAAAAGTTAGGTAGCAGGTATGATGAAAAGAGAGAGAGAGAGAGAGAGAAAGAAATAGAGACGACCCACCCTAAATTTGCGTGTCTCGACCGGTGCATGCCGCTCCCCTGAAAGTTTTAACCCTCCGAGGATAGCCCGTACTGACCTACCCCTACTACGTGATTTATGTACGAACGCCACGTAGACGTAGGGGCGACGAGACCCCTCTTCTCTTCTTAGCCCTTTCGAGACACCGAGCACACCGAGCACTTATCCCAAAGAGAGGGCTTCAAAATTTCTCCCACGATTATACATCGTCGTCGTCGTCGTCGTCGTCGTCGTCGTCGTCGTAGTCGGCGTCGGCTTCGTCGGGGTCGCGTGCTAACCCGAAAATTCTTATTTTCAAAAAATATAATTTCCCCTTTGAATATATCATTTACTTAGAAAATATTTATATACATATATATATATATATTAACGTTATATACTACGACAACCTTATTACTTCCATATGTTTTTTTCGTCCTATTAAATATTCATTAGAATTTCTAAACTTTTTCTCTTTTTTTTTTCCTTTATTCTTTTCGTATTATTGCCTACATTCGATTACCCTATTATTTTCTTATCGAAATTTCTATTTCATTAATTTTACATAAAGTTTGATTAATTGTTATGAAATAAATTGAGAAAACACATTGATTTTGATAGAAGGTTAAAGAGAGAAAAAGTGAAAGGGGAAGAAAAATGGAAACATATTTTATCGTTGGAATAAAATTCGAGAAAATTTTCTACCAACGTCTATGTTAGAGAAAATAAAGGGAAAGGAGAAAAAAGGGATTGAAGTTGAATCGAAAATTGTCGGCTAGCTCATTATCCGCGCGAACCGTTTAAGATTGCATCTTTGAAGTTGCGCGCGCTCGCTTAACGAAACTCGACCGGTGACGCAGAAGGGCAGAACGTATTTTCCAAGCGTTTTACGTTGGGCCGAAATGAAATTTTCATATTTTGCCGAGTACCACACGAGTACTTGTTTATCATTGTGCTATAAGGAATACGAAAATAAAATAAAAGATAACGAAAGAAATCCGTAAGATATATCCAAATCTATTACCACGTGTATACCGATGATTAATTAATCGAGTTATTTAATATTCACGAACGAGACCGTGATCTAAAGAAAACGTTATTCATAATTTAACAATTTTACATTGGAATTTTTCGACAGTGAATTTTAAATTCAATAATAAATGACAAAATGAAAAAACATAGATGCGTGCATGTGTAGATGAGATTATAGGAAAAGCCAAGGAGAAAATATAGTTTCTACGAAGTTCGGTCGTTGGTAGGACTAATTTATATCCAATTTCTTTTCGCGGAAGGCACATTTGTGGTGGATAAACGATAACAGCGTGGTTGTAGTAGTAGTGTAGTCTAGTAACAGTAGTAGTACGCATGCTAGTGTAAAACGAATCTGTGGAAACACGATAACTTTCTTGGAAGAGGATCGATGCAACTTCTTTGTGTCATTTCAGGATACGAGAAAAGATTGTCATTGTCGAACAGGATATATAGATTCTATTTATTTTTTTTTTATTTTCATCTTTTTCGTTTTCTTAAGAAAAAAAAAAGAAAAAAAAAAGAAAAAAAATGAAAAAAAAAATAAAAAAGAAAACGTACTTTTCGATTATTGCTAGAAACGTTCGGAGAATCTCGAGATAAACGTATCGATCTCTTGTATTCGGTTTCCAAGTAAAATCCAGACTCGCATGGTAGCTTAAGAAGGACTTGTTGCTTTCTAAACACGAGGAACCGTTGCAGGGTTCAATGCACGTACTCCCAACTATCAAAGTCTACGATCTTTCAACTCGATCGCATCATAAATTTTCTATAATGAAAATGAAAAAGAATAAGAGAAGAATTCGATAGAAAAATCGTCGTACTTTTTTAACCAAAGAAAATTCCATTGATTTCTTTTTAGTATATATAATACATGGAAGAATAGGAAACGATCCGCAAGACTTTTTAGAATAAGAGGTCCAAAATAAAAGAAATGGAAAAAATTAATCGACGTACACCCACCCCCTCCCACAACCCCATTACAAGGACCACGAGTTCGCGAATTGTTATAACAAGTGAGTAAGCACGTTGATGAAAGTGTGCGGTTATGACGGATATCGGTGTTGTTCTTTCCTTGAGAAGAATTCATCCCTTAAGAAAATACAAGCAATAACCTCCGGATTCTCATTGGAAGCAGGAAGGTGTAAGAGAAAGAGTAAGAGGAGATGAAAGAGGAGGGAAGGAGTGAGAAGGAAAGACGGGTGGTGAGGTTGCAGAGGGATAGCTCGAAAGACGTTGCGTAGAGGAGGAGGAGGAGGCATCCGAGGGGCGGCGTAGGAGAACTACGCCGTTAGAGGTGGAGGAAAAGGTGAAGGTGGAGAACTCGGAAGGGGTAGTGTGGGTTAAAGGTAGCGGGCCAGAGCCTCACTTTATTTTTATGCAGTTATTGATCTCCGTAGAAGCCGACACCCGGCGTACCCACTCACCTCTCCCACCCCTTTAGCCACCCCTTTACCTCCTTCTCATCGCTGCTCAGTCTCTCTCTCTTTCTCTCTCTCTCTCTCTCTATCTATCTCTCTCCTTTTCGTTCCTCCTTCGTCTCACCTCCCACGCAGCCTTGCGCCTCCAAACACCCCCTCGTGCAGTGGTGGCGGCAGTGGCGGCGGCGACGGCGGTGGTGGCGGCGACGGGTAACTAGCTTATCAAAAAATGGGCGTTGCCGCGTCTCACTGTCTCCTTCTCTCTCCCTCACCCTCACCGTCGCCCTCTCCCACTCCCTCTCCGTCACCCTAGCCCTCTCTCTTCAACCTACATCCCTTTCTCTTTCTCTCCCTCTTGCACACACATATGTATATGTATATATATACCGAGCGAGAGGGTGCGCTACATCTCTCCGTCTCTGATGCATCTGTCTCTCTACACAGCGTCTTCCATTGTGGCCCGCACACCTGCCTCGTCGCGGGGTGGCCCTCATTGGCGAATCGACGCCGGTGGATAGACGAGGCTCGTCGAAGAGGCTGCTGGGCCGAGGCTGCGCTTCCGTCGCGTTACCTACGCAAGTGATGCTTCGGGGGTAGCTCGTCCGATGGTAGAGAGGAAGGGGGTGAAACAACGAAATAAGATATCGAAAAGTGAGAGGCTGACGGAGAAAGAGAGAGAGAGAGATAAAGGTGGGGACGAGACGATGGTACTATCCCATCCTGCCCAGCCGAACCACCACCATCACCACCACCCCACATCCCCATTTTCTTCCAGGGTGTGTCCCATGCTTCTTCGATTTAGGGTAGGTTCGGAGCCAACCGAACGTCCATATTTCTCCCTTTTCCTCTTCTCTTCTTCTTCTTCTTTCTTCATATATTTACTTTCTTTCTTTATTTCTTTCTTTCTTTCTTTCTTTCCTTCATTCTTTTTCTCTCTCTCTTTCTTTCTCTCTCTCTCTCTCTCTCTCTCTCTCATTCTTTCTATCTTACTTTCGGCAAGCTCTTAAGCCTTCCTTCCTTCTCTTTCTTTAACGACTATATATCTTCATCTCTTTTCTTCCTTCTTCGTCTCCCTCGGTACGAACAACCTCGACAACGAACCCCTCACTCTCTTTACCCCTTTACCACCCTTATATTCCTCGCCCTCTCCTGGCCACGCGGGACTACGCAGCTGTATGCGTGCGTGGCTGCGTGTACATGTGTGTATATCTATACGCGAGAGAACCGATCGATGTTATATACCCCTCTCCTCTCCTCTCCTCTCTCTCACTCTCTCTCACTCTCTCTCTCTTTCTCTCATCCTTCTCCGCCTCTATCTCCGATCCACCCCCTCTTGGTCCTTAATTACGCGCGATAGGGACGCTACGTTCTTTTCTTTTCTTTCTTATCGTTTCAAAGCGACGCCCTCTACTAAACAACCATATTAAAAAAGAAAAATCTAAAAAGTCGAAATTTTTTCAAATTTTAAACTTTCCTATTAATCCTTTTGACGATTCATAAAATCAGATAGAAATTTCAATTCATCGAATAGTTTAATGCGAAATTTTAACAAGAATCGCCAATGACTGACACGATCAAAAAGTTTCCGATTAAAATAATTGCATTTGCTTTTTCCAATAATTTTCAATAATCGTGGAAGCATTAATATATATACATACATATATAGATATATATTTTTTGTCTCTTTTCTCGGACTCTTTCTCTCTTTTTTTTTTTTTTACCTCTCTCACTCCAAATCGCAATAGATTTCGGAATTTGTATGATGAGAAATACGAATAATCCATTTCACTAATTATCACAAATAAACGCATTATTACAGGTAATAAAGCTGAAATCGATGTATTCGATCGATATCACACATGTTACCATTCGATAGTTTAAACCTTCCTTACGATTATTATTCTTACTCCTACCCTCCCTCCACTCCCCCCCCCGCCACAAAAAATAAGATTTAGGATTATAGGTTTGAAAATTTTCGATCTTTTTTTTCTCGTCACGCTTGAAAATTTTATCGCGTATCTCAAATATACAGATGAAACGTTAATAATGAAATATGATTCTAAGAGAAGGTAGATAAAGTTCATCGTCGTCATCGATAAGAAAAAGAGGGTTAAGAAGGGTTCGGAAGAGGGTTGGGAGGAATCGTAGATGGTCGAAAACAGGTCGGTGTCGTACTGGCTGCATAGCAACAGGCATCTGTTGCAATAGAAGAAGCGATAGATGTGGTAACAACGATGACTTATATATCCGGACCCACAAACACGGAATCTTCCCTTATATGTATGCACTTACGTTACTTACGTCTGTCTACGTATATATATGTATGTATGTATGTATGTATGTATGTATGTATGTATATATATATATATATATAGAAATGTCTATGCTCCTAGCAAATATTCGCTAGCGGGAGAATAAAATGAAACTTAAACCTTTGCATTGTCTCTTTGCTAATAAATTTTGTTTCACAAATTCATTAATAAATAATTATATAATATATTGAAATAATTAATTAAAATTAATTAATTAAAAATTTAAATTATTTATTATAATAGGATCGTTTATTACGAAAATGCATTTATACCACTCTTACATGTATTAGTTATGATAAATAAAAAGACAAAAATCTGTATTTATTCAAAAGAGAATTAATAGTTCTTTTTTTATTCACCTTCGCATATTATAATAGTTATTAGAACTAATTTTTTGTAATATATGAAGAGACAAAAATTAGGACGATAAGTTCGATGGATAGATAAGGAATTAATATTTGATTAAAAATAAAAAAAAAAAGGTACGTGTCGCACGACAGAACATATGTACATTAGCATTATGCACACTTACACACACATATGTATGTACTAGCGCGATATACCGCAGCGTTATCATAACCTAGTGACGCCAAATATTGATTTTGACACATGCACATGACGAGAGACTGAATGTTCATCTATATGCATATAGTATCTATATATATCGCGATCGCTCCGATGCACGTTGGATTCTCTCACACGCGTGCAAGCCTATTGCTTAACCCGTCGTCAAATTTGAATTAGAAAAGTTGAATTTAAAGTTTTTCGAATTAAATTTCGCGCGTAAGATAAGCGTATCATGTGACCAGAAAATTTGAAAAAAAAGAACGCGCTATTATTAGTGGCTTATCCGATTAAACATAAATTAAAATATTGTATTTATTATTAAATAAATTGACAAAAAATATGAATTATGCGAATTTGTATTAGTAATAGTTTATAAATCAGACGAATAATTCGGTTTTTTCGAAATATTCCGTGTTCGAAAAGAAATAAAATTTGATTAGCAAATGATTAGAATTTACCTATTCGGCATGATGTTTTCACGATCGGTTAGTACGAATGCACGAAGCGTTGTGTAAAAGGAGGTCATGGTACAACCAAATAACAATAATAATATCGGACCTATAAGACCATCGTCCCCATCGCAAAGAACAACTTGAAATTCCGCCATGTTAAGATATTTCATACTAAGGACCTCTCTCGTAGAATATATATACTATTACTTCTTTATCATTGCAGTTTTCTGCATTCGATCTTATCGACATTTGCATGAGTAAGTTGGGTACATTATAAATATGTATTATAAATATTGAAAATATATTTTACTTAACTTCTTAACAAAATATAGCCAAAAAATGATCTTGACAATTTTTCTTTTTAAATTCTTTTAATTTAAATCACAGGATTAGTACTGAAACTAAAACAAAAATTTAAATATTAATTAAAAACAGTTTTAAAACAAAATACTGCATAATTAATTAAATAAAAATGTGACTATTTTACTTATTTACAATTATATTATTATTAAAATAATTATATGTACGTCTTCTAACTTCAAGAATAAAACTATAAATCGTTTGATTTATTTCGATATTAGTTCCGAGATAATATTCGATTTGGTGTAGATGACGCTGGAAGTAAACCGCGTCCAATCAGAGCCGATTAAACGGCTACCTTTGGCTATGTCATAAGCTGTCACATTGACGATCGTGTGTAAATATGAATATTTCATTAATAAAATGGCTTCTGGTAATTTACGATTGCCGGTAATTATGGTGAAATGTAGATATACAATACGATTATTCGTTAATATTTTCTTGAGGTATGTTGATTCATTTATTAATTTTTTAAATCGATTTATATGAAAAGTAGAAAAAAAATTTTATGTTTCGCAAAAAAGATGCTAAATAAAAAAGAAGAAAAAATAAAACAAATCGATCAAATTACATTTGAGGACTCTTGGATTATTATTCGCTTCTTCTTTGTTATCAATTATAATTGTTAATTTACGTTGATCGTAGATAATAAATAGCTTATTTAACTGTAATCACTATGCTTATTAAATATCTTCCAATTTTTCTTTTTATGCGCTTATCTTAGTAAGAATGATTTTAATCAACTAACCTATTCTTTTTTAACAGAGTAAAATGTGGTTTAATTCCTATTTTTTTTTCAGAAAGAACTCGAGGGATTAGCAGTCTATTTAACAATTTAAATAATTGTTAATATTTTTCTTCTTCTAAGTCACTGATCACTAATCACAATCGCAGTGCTTGCAGAAATCCAAATCTGTGCGTATTTTGTGTTTAATATGGCATACACATCACTGCCACAACTTATCAGCTTAAATACATTACCATCTAATAATGTTGAGAAGACTTTATCTGAAGTAAGTGTTAATTCAAATATTTCAATATGTAAAGGGGATGCTATCATGTAAGCGTAACAATAATTTACTGATGATCCATTTACGTCCATAGTCTTTAGAAAAATTGTGTTGACAAATGCCCAGCTATGCGATCACGTAATGTTTTCAACAAGAAATCTTAACAACGTGATTGTGCTGCTTGGGACTCATATGATTAATTAACGTGTTTCTTACTATAATGCGAAGAAGAGTTTCTACACACAGCCGTAAACTTATTTGTTACATTAATTACTGCCACAAATGTGCAATGCTCGACTTTTAATGAAAATAGATGTGTCGCAGATATGTGACACCAGTAGCAAACGTGTTAATAGATCAACTATGATTTACATTTGATATATTCCATGTACTCAAATATTATTTACTATAACAATGTTTATAATTTGCAGATATTACAGTCAGATCCAGTAAGACGGCTTCTCAATCAGCCTAATATTATTATCAAGACAGTTCCAGTGAATACTCAACCTAAATCAAATTTTACATCAAATGCTATCAGCTCAAGTACTGTTGATATCTCTACAAGTGTATATGGAAATAAAAACAATGGTACCCACTCGGATTTGAGTAAAAACAAACAATCAGAATTAACTATACTTTCTATTAAATCAAATAAGGACGAAAATGTGGAAGACGAAAATGTGGAAGATGAAAATCTTTTACCTTCAAAAACAGAAGGAAAATCTGAAATCTCCTTGCTACCTATCAGAAGAAAGAAGAAGGATTGTGGACACTGTGAACCTTGCGAGAACATTACTTGTGATGTTATTGTTGAACAGTGTATAGATAACAATGGAATATCTCTTATGTTAGCTTTTAATATAGAAGAAAGTGAAATAGATGCACCTGTGTCGAAACATTGTAAGAACAGTTCTTGTGATGCATTAAGTATCGACCATGATCGTTGTCGTAAAGCAATTATAAGATTAAACAGATTCGATAAATATAAAATATGTGATATCTGTGGTATTACATTGAAAACACTAAAATCTCGAATACATCATAAAAATTGCAAAAGGCGGAATGAATACAGACATAATAAAATAAATAGCACGCAACTTTTAAAAGAACGAATGCGCGAAAGAGAATTGCAAATGGTAGAAGATGCAAAAGCAAAGAAACAAGATTATATGGATCCAATAACAGGATATAATCGTGCTATGGATTTTTTAAGAAAAAATGATGAATTAATAATTATTCCTAAAACACAGTCTCCTAATCAATCTGGCATGACTGTAACTTCCTCGTCTAACCAAATTAATCAGCAACAAACGAATAACATCGGTAATATCTCTGCAAATTATTTACCTAATATACCTCTGGCATTTCCACAGCAAAATATAGTTCTAAGTCAAAATGCAGGTTCTAACGAAACTAATGCTATGCAAACTAATGTAACATATATGCCAAACAGCATACCTCTAATGAATACTTCGACTACTACGATTCCAAGTCAATTAATAACATTGACTAATCCACCTCAAACCTGCGTACAATCTATATCATTGAATGATTGGTTGTTATCGCAATCTCATATTATTACAGCTTCATCCCTTAATTCTAAACCATTTATAACTCCTATTCGTGTTGTACCAATAACTAACTTAATAACACAGCCGTCGTTACTACATCAAACGCAAGGTATTCCAAAATTTTGTATTATGGCAGATAATTCATTACCAGCTTTAACTGTACCAACTTTAACAGTACCAGCTTTAACTGTACCAGATATAAAGCCTGTTGTATCACCAAAACCAATAGTCAAGCCAAGTAGCAATCCAGTAAAAAATCCTAAAAAAGAAGAATTACCCAAGCGTAAACGGTCAGGAGTTAAGAAAAATGTACGAAAAAGAAACCGTAAAAAAGATTTGAAATGTAATTATTGCAACAAACACTTCAGCACGGACTGGTACTTCAAAATTCACGTTGCTATGCATAGTGGTGAGAAAGCTTTTACATGTAGATTATGTCAAGAGTCATTTAGTAATAGATATGATCTAAAAAAGCATGTAACAAATGATCATAAGGACGAGAGCATTAGTTGCAATGATTGCGATTTCATTTGCACTTCGTATTCATCACTCGACAAACATATGAAAATCCATTCACACAAATGTGATGAAAATGACATTTCAGTTACAACCGTCAATGATCTTAATTCTAATAAACAGAAATGTAATAGTCAAAAAGAAACTGATATTAATAATACAACGGATACAGAATTAGAAGGTAAGGAGATTAAAAAAGTAGGAAAAAAAAATCATGACAATTCGAATGATCTTTGTAATAAAAGTAAAGAAAAATGTGTTAATGGTACAGGCACGAAGCTTCTTGATGCTAATAAAAAAAGTATAAAAAAGCAAGAAAAACAAAAAAAAGTTTCCTTAGGAGAAACTAATGGCATTAAGGTAAATGGTGCTGATTCTCTTCCGTAATAAAATCGAGAAGAAATGAAATTTAATGAGAACCACAAGCTATAGTATAATGTTTGAATGTTAATCATCACCCTGATAGAATATATTCTCTATAAATAAACAAATCACATTCCATGCCAAAACTTTTATAAAGGCTACATGAAGCTTAATGCTTTTAATGAAATGATATTTCTTTAAAATAAATAAACGATTAATGTAAACGCGTACTATGATTACTATGATTATTTATTTCAAATATGATTCTGCTGCAAAGAGAGTAAGACATTAAAAATTAGTATTTCTTCTAAATAAATCACACATATTTTTTCAGCATGAGAAGCACATTTACTAATGGAAGAAATTCTAATTTTCTTGATTATTGTTATAGTTAGCTTTGCAGCAGCAGCAGCAATCCACAGTAGCAGTGGCACGTGCGATATTTTTATTATGAAATTAAAAATTACTAAATTATTTTTTTTTGAAAGAGAGAATCGTAGAATGAAAAATGTATTTTTTGTAATTTTAAGTAGCCTTTAATGAATTACGGATTAGCCGAGTATTATTTATAAAATAAGAATTACAATTAGAGATAGATTGTATAAATTGTGTGAACTGTGATAGATGGCCACCTTTGCTAAAATTATTTACCATATATTTCATTTATTTAAATTTTTATTTAGAAAGATAGTATCCCTTTATGGTTTTTTTTTTTTTAAATAATATATTATTTGTATGAAATTTAGTCTTACTTGAAAATTTTCTGAGAACGATGCAAACATAATGTCTAATGATAAATTTGAGCACATCTCATCGACCGGTGTATAAATATTACTCTAATCATATATACTGAATATAGAATGTTAGTAGATATACATATCACTTAACGCACAGATTATCTAAGTGACGTTTTATTGGCTTTTCTTTCTCGTTAGTATTTTTTGTAATATTACGAGCAATGTTCAAACAACTCTAACAATTTTTAATATTTAAAAAATGTAAATATTTTGGTGCTATTATTTGACTATCATATATAAACTATTATGATTTAAATTTAATATTCAATTTAATATTTCACAAGTTTAAAAATGTGCTGCAAATAAGTAGTATATAATACATTATAACATAGATTTTTCTTCCTCCTTACAATTTATATTTTTTGTCGGTCTTGTTTGAATGCATTTTATGGTATTAGAAGACCAGAACATATGTATTCTCATATTTATGAACAAAACATATATATATATATATATATATATATTTAAATTGTAAAAGATAACACATGTAATATTTTTATATGTTTAATGCGTAATATATATATACAAGGATACAGAAGTGTGCTCATCTTTCATGTATACACTTGTATAATCACTTATTCTTGAAAAAAGTCTTATATATAACAACAAAAAGTAGCAATATCGCAACAAATATAAGTGTGTTAATTTATAATATATACAAGAAAAAAAAAGAAAAAGAAAGAAAAAATGTACAGCGAGAGAATGAATTTATAATTTATGATTGTAAAGAAGTATAAAAGTATATATATATACATACCCATTTAACCCTTTTGTTACAGCATGCTTCAGCACAAGTATCGTTTCACGTATACAAATCGTCGCATGGTAAGACCCTTATATGGATCAGTCTTTGCATAGACAACCCGTATATGGGTTGCTAGTAACGAAAGAGTTAAATGCAATATTTTGGCTTATATTATTTCGATTTATGTAATATAATTTTGTAATACTACAAAACTACTAAATGTATGACTAATAACCGAAAGACTAGAAAGAATTTTGTTTGTAAATATTTAAAAAGATATTTCATTGTCTAACGTAGAAAAAAAGATATACGAACAAATTCTTATTCTATTGTAATCATTAAAAAATGCATAAAACAAAGTTTATGCATTTAGTATGTTTTATCAGATTCAAAATATATAAACAAATGTATACACACGTTAAAAAATATTTTTAAAAAAACTAAAGAAAAAGATCTGATAAAATATCACGTGCCTTTTAAATCGTAAATGTTCCTAACAAATATAGTCTGTTTTAAAATAAAAATACGAAAAAAGTGCAGAATATTTTCCATATTTACATATTATGACTACGTAAATATATTGCCAATTGTTTTTACTTTAATGTCAGTGTTATCCTAAATTACTATTTACTATTATTATTATTATTACTATTATTATTATTATTATTACTATTATTATTATTATTATTACTATTATTATTATTATTATTATTATTATTTTTATATTATTATATTTCGAATTAACATTTGACTGGGAGAGAAAAAATAATGAGTAAACAAGAAAAAAAAAGAGGAAAAATAAGAAATTAAAATCTTAAATACACCATGCATCCATCTCTCGTTTAGAATGATTAACGTGATAGCAAAGAAAGAAACCCCCCCCCACCCCCAAAAAAAAGTAATTAAAAAAAAAATTCTCGTTTAAAATATTAAATAATAATAATAATAATAAAGTTATCTATATATATATATATGCGATATCACGGATATCGTTTAAATTGTCACAGTATAGTGACAATAAAAGTGTCGTTGATCGTTTAAAAAAAATAAATGAA
>NW_014569858.1:64482-99630 GCF_001313835.1 Polistes canadensis
TATTACTATTATTATTATTATTATTACTATTATTTTAATTATTTGCATTCTTTATCATTTAGTTTCAATAGATGAATCAATAAAATCGATTATCACATACAAATGAATTTCATTTCATGTAAGATATTATAAAAAAGAATTTCAACTTGTAGTAGAAGAAGTTCAAACTTCAGACAACTTTTATTAGAGAGAGAGAGAGAGAGAGAGAGAGAGAGAGAGAGAGAGAATGTCTTTATATATTTTTATTATATTTTAATATCAACACACTTTAATATTAATTTGTTTGAAAAAAAGTTCTAATAAATGAACGAAAGTTAATAAAAAATATCTAATTGCTTGGAAATATATAAATTAATGTATCTATCAATACCTTTAATATATTTATATAACATATTATAAGAGAAATTTAAATGATACATTTGAATTAAAATTTTGACGTTTTTTTCCAATTTCCAATAGAAATCCAGATATATTCTTGGTAATTAAGATAGTTTTCTCGTGTCGCAAAAATGGAAGATATGTAAGCGGAGCGCATGATGATAAAAGAGGTAGCACAAGAAAAGTACGTCACATTACCGCCTAGAGCGTTCATTGGTTGGATCAAAGAATACAGAAGTACAAAGAAGCTAACTTGTTCCCTTTTTTTATCTAAAAAGATTCGTCTTGGCTACTACTAACGGGATCATCAGTGGGCGATAGTATGTACTTAATACGATGACGGTACAATACTATCAAAAAATACATGAATACTGTATTCTTTGATAGTTTGTACCGTTATCCTGTTAAATACCTACTATCGGCCACTTGTGAACTAAGACGAATCTGGTTAGATAAAAAAGGGGACAAGTGATCTTCTATGTACTTCTGTATACTTTGGATTTACCGACCACTAGAGAACCGATGGTCGGTAAGTATTTATTATTGACAATTGTTTTAGAAAATATTCATCCTGGCATCTCTAAACATAACTTAAATAAAATGTAATTTACTTAATTTCCAGGAACATATTATAGACATTTAAATGTTCGACGTACTCTTTAGACTGTAACATAAGGAATAATATAAGTAACTGTAAATTGTTACGAAAAGAAAGCAAAGGAATAGCTTATAGAAAATATCTTTATTTGATTCGATACACTTAAAAAGCTTTACATTAACAAATGTGTCATATTAATATGGGCGAATATTAATTTAATTATTTTATTACATTCGTGAATATCGCAATTAAATTGATATTCATTATGTCAGGATTGCGAGAAAATCTTCGCTGTTCTTCCTTTTATTTGGCATAATTTTAAATTCGCATTTGGCCACCGTGCAATTGCTAAAAGTCAATCGATTATTTTCGTGTAACTTTGCATTAGCCATAAGAGAGAAGACTTCACATATATATGTATTTTGTAATATATGTACAAAGAAGGGTTAATCGAATGAGTCTACTCCAATTCTCCTAATTCGAAAACTCGTTTACTATGTCGGTGCCTCTGTTGTTGTTCGTTTGGTTTTACGAAATCGGCCTCCTCTTCGAAAATGATATGGTACACGTGGTACATTGTAATTATTATTTCTACCAGCAGACGTTCTTTGCCGTGGGTAATTCGGGGAATATCGTGACTGTGGATAATTTGTTGGTCGACGATAAATATTACCTACTTCTGGTTGGACAGGTCGATCTTCGGTAATACGACGTTTAAGGCATACAGTACAACGACTGATTTTCGACGTATGATCTGCTTTCATTGTTTGCTGCAAAGGTTTTCGGAACATTGCATAGTCTTCGATAGTCGCCAACCAGTAAGAAGTCGCTGTGGTGAAGAAATTACAAGTACCCATGCCACGACACTCGATAAATGGTCTAAAACGGAATTCTTCTAGACACGATCCTGGGGAGATCAATGACTGACCACCGCCGTCTGCACCAGCGTCTCTGTGCTGTAACATTTATTTTATTAATTAATAATGAGCAAGATTTTAACCATTATTTTGATAGGTCAATTTGCTTTGTCATGTAATTACCATGTAAAAACTGTAACCGATCCATATTTCTTCCCAACCACCAGGACACTCTGGTATATTCATAGATTGACTGTGTAAAGCAATGACCCTCGTGGGAGCCTCACAAACTGAACATCTTGATATGTATCTACCGATTTGTGGGGCTGGTATAGGTGTCATCATCATTGGCATAGGTTCGGGGGTACTGAGCCAATAACTATAATCGTTACGATTGGCATAAGAGCAAACATCGTTCATGTTACAGAATGTAAAAGGCATCGTTGAAAACTTTCTAAGACAACTTCCTGCACTTCCTGTAATTAAAAAGCATCGTAAATGTATTATTTTTTTATTATAAGTTTTCATGGGAGCATACTACAAGGTAGATTTGCCTGTACTTACCAAGATCTTGTGCGTACGCTCGTCCATTGCCCATAATATGGAGTAAAGAGAATCCATCCCATAATTTAACTGTATTTTTTGGACAAAGTGGAATCATGACGGATTGCGAGTGTCTAGCGAAATGGAATCCTCTGTTTTTGGGACCGGGTGATGGTGGTGCTGGTATGCCAGGGAAGCCAGCATTTCCTAGATAAATATTTCATGGTAAATTATCTGTGACTGTTTATTCCAATTGAAAAAAATACTATTTTTCGACTTAGTCAATAGTCCAACATAGTAATGAATGTAATATTAAAACTTACCGGGGAGACCTTGTCTACCAACCGTGCCAGGTGAGCCAGGATAACCAGCAGGACCTTTGTTACCTTCAGGTCCTTGTGGTCCAGGTAAGCCGATCATACCAAGTTCTCCTTCTCGACCAGGAAATCCGTCTGGACCAGGATCCCCTATTGGACCTCGAGGTCCAGGAAATCCTATCAAAATAAAAACAATTATTTAAACATCTTGTTTTGTAAGTTATTTTCATGCAGTTATTCAGTCAATTCAATTGGTTTCCTCATTACCTGGCAATCCTACAGGTCCCATATCTCCAGGAAGTCCACGTCGATTAAAATTCGAAAATGGATTTATACCCCGATCTCCTTTCGGACCCTTAATAGAAAGACAATAATATTCGATATAAGTTACTTGCTTATTTAAAGCTTAAGTACTTATTAAGAAGGAAGAAAAGTATTTATTAGAAATAACCTGTGGTCCTGGAGGGCCAGGCAATCCTGCTAATCCTGGTTCCCCGCTATCTCCTGTTTCTCCTTTAGGCCCAGGTAAACCTTGGAAACCAGGTAAACCTGAGTTACCTCTTGCTCCTTTTGGACCGAGTCGACCGTCCAGTCCTGGCCAACCTGGTTCACCTTTTGCACCTTTTGCACTACTAGCGGATTCACCTGGTTCACCGACATAACCTTTGGGACCAGGTATGCCTGGTATGCCAGGCAATCCTTCGTCACCGGGCATACCAGGGAAACCTACATATCCTGTCGGACCTGCATCATACGATTCATTAATTAATATTAATAATTAACTTCTTTCTTTCTCGTTTCTTCTCATTCACATCGAATTGAAGTTTATTTGCTTAGTACTAGGACGTTTACCTTGATCTCCTATTATTCCTTTAGGTCCCCGAACCGAATATCCAACATCTCCACGAATTCCCTTAGGGCCATTAAATCCGTATTCTCCAGGAGCACCTTTTTGCCCTGGTCGACCAGGAATTCCAGGCATTCCATCGAGACCAGCTCGTCCTTGTTCACCCTGCTCGGCAAATGTCTCGGTTCGACCTACCGAGACAAGAAAATAATTAACATTTGTACTTTCCGATCTAAATGAAAATCAATGATTGCTTTTTTTTTAATACGTTACCGGGAAGACCACGAGGACCTTCATCTCCTATTATTCCTTTTAGCCCTGGGAAACCTGAGAAACCATGTTGTCCTGGATATCCTATATCACCTTGTTGACCCTATATAATTCGTTCTCTTATTAATAGTTCTTTTAGAAGAAATAATGTATGGTACAAGTGAACTAACTTTTTGACCCGGTATTCCAAGATATCCTTGATCACCTGATTCTCCTTTCTGTCCTTGAAAGCCATTTAATCCCGGGTTTCCTCGATCACCTGTTTCTGCAACTGCATATGATGCCATTCCAGGTTCTCCTACTGGACCTTTGGCACCTGGTGCACCCATAATACCTGGGTAACCTGGTAACCCATCGTCTCCCGGCATACCTACGATATTTAAATAATTTTCAATTTGCAGCGGGACATATGTATCTCGATAATAATATTATAATAATATACATATTAAATGAAAGATCTTTTACCTGGACGACCCATTAAACCGGGGTCACCATCGGGACCTGGTTTTCCATCTGGTCCGTCGAAACCAGGTAATCCCGCTGGACCACGTTGACCTTTAGCTCCGTATCTACCTGGAATTCCAGCATAGCCTGGTTGACCCTGGAAACCTTGATCTCCTCTTTCTCCTTTAAATCCGTCCGGTCCCATATCACCAATCTCTCCCTAAATAAAATACATTTGCCATTTATTTTCGGTTAGGAATCTAAATATCTATTAACATTATTTCTTTGATTATTACTTTAGGGCCAGGTGGTCCCTCATATCCATCGAATCCTGGTTCTCCTTTTTCTCCGGTTAAACCATTTAATCCGTCCGTAGCTAAGCCAGGTTCTCCAGGTAAACCAGGTCGACCATCAAATCCAGCGCGTCCGACGGGTCCAATTTCTCCAGTGAAACCAGGGTCTCCCATATCACCCTGTGGTCCACTGAAGGAATTGTCGCCCGGTAGACCAGGTATACCGTCCGGTCCAAAATCACCCTGAATACCCTTAAGACCCATTTGGCCAAGGTAACCTGGATTACCAGTGATACCTATATCTCCTTTTTCTCCTTTCGGACCAGGTGCACCGTCGAATCCTTCGTTACCAGGCCAACCAGTTGGTCCGGATTCACCAATCTCACCGACGTCACCTTCCAAACCTGGACGTCCAGGTAAACCTACACTTCCATCTAAACCTTGGAAACCTTGAGGACCCATGTCACCATCATCGCCACGTCTTCCCATGAAACCAATTTCTCCTTTTAATCCTTTCATGCCGTCGAATCCTGACGGGCCATCTGGTCCTGGATAATATATAAATGTGTATCATAGTTATTTTCCTTTTTAATTTTTTTTACAAAACTTCATATTATTACGATCTCATTACTGTCTATTTGTAAACGATTTCTCCCTTGTAACTTACCACGAGCTCCTACATCACCTATTCTTCCAGACATTCCTGGTTGCCCTGGTATTCCTGGAAAACCTCTTTCACCCTGTATACTGTATCCTCGTTGGCCTTTAGCTCCCTACACACACACACACACACATACACACACGCAGTAAGAAAAATAATAATATACTTAATAAGATAACGTTTAGAATCCTCTCTTAAATAAACATACTAACCTGAAGACCTGGCAAGCCCTCGAAACCAGGAGCTCCTTTGGCTCCTTTCATACCTTTAAGTCCATCTACTCCTGGTCTGCCAGGGAAACCTTGTGGTCCAGCATCTCCAATTTCACCTTTACTTCCGTACCAACCGGGTTCACCTATTTCACCGTAAAGAAGATTTGTGCCAGGATCACCACGATCTCCTTTACTACCAACACGACCCTACGATAAATATTTTTTATTATTACGTGTTGTAATTGGATTAGTGACTTATATCATAACACGTTATTACTATTTCTTATGTTAGAGATACTTTTCACTGACAATGTATTTATACTTACTGGAAAACCTTCTGGTCCTTGAAGTCCAGGAGAACCAGCAGTGCCACGAGGTCCTTGCAATCCTGGCATTCCTGGATATCCTTTCAAACCTATTGGTCCTTGAAGCGATAAACCAGGAGATCCCATAGGTCCTGACAAACCAGGGAAACCTTCGTCACCGGTTTGTCCTTGATAACCTTTATAACCAGGTTCGCCTGCAAACATTGTTTAATTAATATCTTATTGTCAAAAGATATGGTTACTCTTCTACAAGTTAGGATAAGACTATTTCAATTATTACTAACCAGGTGCACCTCTTTCGCCTTTATATCCTTTATCTCCCTGTGCCTTGACCGAAAATTGTGTAGAATCACCTGGTTCTCCCTTCTTTCCTAATTCTCCAGCAGTACCTTTTGTACCTGGCGCACCGTCATATCCTGGATCGCCACGTAAAAATTCGATTGGTACCGATGCTGGTTCACCTTTTTCACCTGGTATACCATCCCATCCATCTGTTCCATTACGACCAATCAAGCCGGGAGCGCCGTGATCGCCCTAAAAATCATATTTAACAATATTATACAAGTTTTATATATGTATGTGTATATTATATATGTATGTGCATAAACATGTTATACTTTTTCTCCTTTCGGTCCAGGTGCTCCGGTATCTCCGATTAGGCCAATTTTACCCCACGGTCCCATAGGACCTTCTAATCCAGGGAATCCTTTATCACCGATATCCCCAGGTGGGCTCACGTACTTTTCTTCCGGTGGTAAGTAGACCTTTCCTGCCTGTCCTTTAGGACCTTGGGGTCCTGCAATACCTGGCCTTCCACTGTCTCCTTCCAATCCCGCTAGTCCTACTGGACCAGTTTTACCTTGTATTCCCTTGAATCCCCGCGGTCCAGGCAATCCAGGAAATCCAGGAGTTCCCGAGTATCCGCTCACACCAGAATCACCACGTTCACCCTTTTCACCAGGTAATCCTACATAAATGTATAACGAGCTTTAATGATAGAATTTTAAATCTCCCATAAGTATCTAATATTAAATGATCTGTATGTCTGTTCTTAAGTGCTCGTTTTTTCTTCGATTACCTGGCGTACAAATGCCACAATCATCCCCGCGGTAGCCCTTAACTCCTTTTAGACCAGGTCTGCCTGGCCATCCATCTGGACCAGGCAATCCTGGAGATCCTGGTAAACCATGCTCTCCAGGTGGTCCTCTTACTTGAACTCCTTTTCCAGGAAAACCTTTGTCTCCTAAAATTATGTTCACGAACGTTATCAATATATTTATTCTGTAAAAATCTTGTAATTATCTTCAATTCTCTAAAGGAAGTTTTCATTACCAGGTGGTCCAGGATCTCCACGATCTCCAGGTGGACCAGTTAGTCCTGGTAATCCGTATTTGCCATCGGGACCTGGTGGACCTATTACTGTGACACCTGGAAATCCTTTTGCACCGATAAGTCCAGGCGCACCAGGAAGACCGGGTGGTCCTTGTTGTCCGATTGGTCCAGGAATGCCTGTCAAATATCAAAATAATGATTTATTATTTATCTATATTAAATATATATAATATCATTTTTCGTATGATTTCGAAATATTGAATAGCTTGTCGTACCATCGTCTCCTTGTTCTCCTTTGATAGAAGAACCTTTCCGTCCTGGTTCACCTGGTCGTCCAGCAGGTCCTGGTGGTCCTGGAGGACCAATGTATCCAACTTTTCCAGGAAGTCCAGGAGTTCCTGATTCACCTGGCTCACCAGGTGGTCCTATCGAAAAAGAAAAGAGACGACGTTTTATTCGAAGTCAATTGACATTTTCGATGAATTTGTAGATACAAATTTTACCGAGATCTCCTTGAATTCCAATACTTCCAGCAATTATTTCGTCGAGTTCTGGTATATACGTTCCTGGTTCGCCGGCAGCTCCTTGCCTTCCCGGAGGACCTTGATTACCGATTTCTCCGGATTCACCCTGAAACGAAATAGTAAATAAAGTTAATGGCAAAAGATTAACGTAAATTGATTTTAGAGAATTCCGTAGGACGCATACATCGGAACCGTCCGATCCAGGATTTCCTGCGTAACCCGGTGCACCCTTTTCTCCCTTACTTCCGGCAGGTCCAGCTGGTCCTTCGTAACCTTGTTTTCCTCTTGGACCGTCGTCCCCTTGTTCACCCTTGAAACCTTTCGTTCCAGCGAAACCTGGTCGACCCTACGGAGATATGAAATCCTTTTTGCTAATATCTTTTAGTTAATAATAATCATTTCAATAAATTATATTAATTTCCTATTATACCAGTGGTCCCTTTGCTCCTACTTCTCCTTTTCGTCCACGGTATCCAAAATCTCCTCTTTGTCCTTTCACACCTTTAGATCCTTTAACCGGACTAGTACCTTTACCTCTTATATATTGTTCATTACTCGAACCAGCTTCACCTCTGTCACCTTGTTCACCAGGTACTCCTCTTACACCATAAACGGTTTCTCCTCGATCACCTTCCATACCTGGTAGACCTGGACCACCTGGATAACCCTACAATTATATATTATTCAAATAAAACTGTCTAATATATGCGTCAATAAACAAAAATCAAAATGTTTTAGATAGTTTTCATGTAATAATATATCATATTATTAGATATTATCTCCATGATTTTTTCAATGAATTATTTATCTATACGAGCTGTAGCAAGATAGCAAGTTTTTTAAAATTGGGATGTTCTATCGAGAACCTTGAATAGTTGTCTATATTATTCGTCATTTTTTTTTTTTGAACATTTTCAATCTTCTCTCGAGAAAGTTGGTTCGTGCTATCAGTGATAGTCGTGTCAGCAGATAGAGTATCATCGCCTCGGATTTCGGTACACGCGCAGTCGTTTTAGTACGAGCGATTAAAATTTGCTTCTTACTTGTTGTCTGGGAACTAATCTCTTTTTTTTTCTTTTTCTTTTTTAATCGTAATACCAAAAAGAAATGATCACGTCTCACGACGATGATCATTGTTTTATCCTCTCTTACAGTTCGACAAAATTTTATTCGATTCTATATTAAAGGCTATCTCGTATCCGATTGCTTTCTCTCTCAATTTATTTTATTATTATTCCAAGAAAAACGTGTTTAAATAATTATTGACCATTATCGTAAATGTGATTAGAAATTACTTACAAAGTCGCCAGTTTCTCCTGGATAACCCATATCTCCTGGAACTCCGTACGATCCTGGATAACCCTGTATAGCAAATAATAATTCATATTTTTCTGGGTACAAATATATTTATTTATATTTTTTTCAAAAGATAGCTTAAACTTAATGATGGAATCTAATTAAATCACAAATTATTTACCTGAGGTCCATCGATACCAGAATCACCCTGAACTCCCTTCACGCCTACCGAATTGATTCCACCTTCACCAGGTTCACCAGGTGGACCATAATCTCCTATATCTCCTTCCGGTCCTCGTTCACCATAAACTCCAGACATACCTGGTGGACCGGCTCGACCGTCTGTACCGTTGCATCCGTCAATACCATCCGGTCCCATAACTCCAGGGACTCCTGTGTTACCCTGTGAGTATTTTCAAACTCAACATTTATTTTTCCAAAATGTACAAATTTTATTATTCCCTTTTTTTCTTTTTTTCTTTTTTTGAAAACATTATCTATTCAATATTACACGATTTTAATATTAGAACTAATTATTGTACATACCGAAAGTCCAGGAGATCCGGTGAATCCTCGTATTCCAGGCTCGCCCTGACAAAAAAAAAAGAAGGAAAGAGTAAAGAAAAAAGATTTATAATAATAAAATCATATAAGATTACGTTACTAATGTAATACACGTACGTTTTGGGAGTACGAAAAGATGAACGCATCGTTGTAAAGACTCTCTCGTATGCCCTTTACGGGCATACTCCATACGATATTGACACACTTCCATTTAAAGTTTCTTCATTCGACGGGACCACTTTCGTATGCACGAAAAGGAAAGGGGCCCAATCGCGGTGTCTGGTATTAAAACGTAACCGTAAATGGCTTCCTTGCAGCCATTACCAATATCAAGCGAAATTCGTTTCGATAAAAACCTTTTTTCTCTTTTTCATTTAATTTGCAATTGATAGAGAAAAACGTTTTTATTGAAGGAGTAAAAAAAAAAACAAAAGGAAGAAGAAGAAGAAGGAAATAGCGTCGAAGCAACCTTGGAACGGTGTAATCAAAAAAAAAAAAAAAAATATAGAAAAAGTGGGCGATATTACAATCGTCAGAGAGGATACAAGAATGAATTGCGAAAAAAAGGACGTGGTTTTGATGAGGATTCGAATAAGAGAGAAGGAAGAGAGTATGCATCAACGAATATCTGGATATGAGATCATTCGACTTCCGGTTTGAAAGCGGTTGGGATGCAACAGAGAAAGAGAGAGAGACGGAGACACTTGTACACTTGTCAATGGGAAGTGCGTTATCAACGAGCGACTTCCATCTTTTGTCTCATTCGTCCTCTCTTTTTCTCTTGTCCGTATATACGCAAGATTCCGAGATCGCAGCGACCTGATTTCGAAAGAAATTCCTATGATTTGTCAACGTTTTAACAAAGGACAAGGATAGCACGTTTCAATGGGACGAAATGACACTGTTCCCCTTTTTCGAATTTTTGATCCTCGATCATTGCCGATGATTTTCGATAAATCGGAATATTTGTTTCCTTTATTTTTGCATCTTATGATCGAAGCTTCGAAATTGTAATCCTAAATCGTTATATCGAAAATTTTTTTTTTTTTTTTTTCTTTTATTACAGACATTAATCTTTACAATTTGTTCAATTTTGGACATTCGGTAAATTAGTTTAACATAAATGTATGCGTAACACGAGGATACTTATCCCATCGAAAAAGCATTTAATATCGAAAAAGTAGATAGATAATAATTTTTGGAAACATATAAAATAAGACGATAAGAAGTTCAAGACGAACGATGAACTTTGGTGAAACTTATTACGAACGGAAGGGAAAGCTGAGATTGGTAATTATTATTCTTAGGGTATGTAAACGTTTGTTTTTTTTTGTTCTCAGATAAGAAATGAAGAAAATGTATTTATTCTTTCATTTCGGAGAGAGAGAGGAACGCGTCCTCGGTTTCGTGAATAGTAGGACGGAAACGAGAATGGTCTTCACCCCCGCATTTGCGATAGGAAGAGCAAGTAACGCGTAGGATTGGCTCGCGTATCCGTTCGATGAGCCTTATCGCTAAATATGTTGGTTCCTTTTTGTCACCAACGGCAATGTTACAACAAGCATATATCTTTAACGATGTACTACCGAACGGTAAATCTATTAATCCATTGAATATAATCGAAAAATAATTATCCTATCAAACCGAAAACGGAAAAATTGTTAACGCTCAAATGCTAAACGATTATTTCGTTTCGTATAATTAAAAAGATCTAAATATATTTAGGACAAAAATTATTGAGATTCCTTTTTTTGTCTTGCTTATTGACGAAAGCAAAGATAATACGATGAGAGAAATAGAGAAAGAATAATATATATAATAAAAAAAAAAAAGGATGGAATACGGAGACGTTATTTTCAGCGAATTGGTCAACAGGGATTTCTTTATCGGCGCTTAGATAGCCTAGTTTCTTGAAGCAAATCAAAACAGCAGTATACCACGTGCGTTATTTTTCTTTTCCGTTCGTGTTTGATGATTTAACGTATAATATGTACGTGCCGTCAACAAGCGAAATGAATTCTATTATAATATTTACTCTCGATAATATGTGTTACATGATAAATTTTTTCTACTTACTTCTCTTTTTTTGTTAAAAACAAAAAAAATCTAATCGACGTTTATAATACTAACATTATATAATTATCCTCGTTTAATGTAAGTACAAAATAGAAAGAAAGTATAATATTATACGATCGTTTAATGCATCCTTAAAACGCTTAGGGTTGCTTCTTTGGATCTCGATAACGAGATATTATATACGAAGGCGATTTAGTTTGTACGAGGGAGAGAAAGAGAGAGAAAAAGAGAGAGAGAGAGAGAGAGAGAGGAGGAAGAGGACTCTTGCACGAGAATGAGAAGTGAGAGAGTGACGTAGAGTGACGGTGAAAGAGAGAGAGAGAGAGAAAGAAAGAGAATGCAGTCAAGCACGTGGGTACACGCGTAATATCTGGGTAATCGTTACGTTAGATAGGGATCAATGCCAAACGCGTTGGAACTCGAGATACCGCAATTTATCATTAAACGCCCACGTTTACGTTTCGTTAACCCAAAGCGCAGAATTGTGCCGTGCCCGTTAATACTCCTACGGCAATTTTCGAAGTAGACGACAAATCGTTCTCGATTCTCTAAAGAGTTAGATCAACTTTGATGTTGTTGAGGAAGACGCCCTTAATTAATCGTCTTATCTCTTTTTCAACACAGATCCTCTTATCTTCGTGATAAATATCTAACGTGTTGTTTAGACTATTATAGAAAATGTAGTCGAGAAACTTAAACGAATATAATAGAATGGAATAATTTTTCTTTTAAAATGTGTTACGTATAACGTCAACTCAATTCTCGAATGTTGTATTTCGGATGATATTTTTTTTTCTCGAGAAGGACGTGGTCCGACGGTTTGCTTTTTGGGTAATATAAAACATCGCCGTGGGCGATTCTCTCTTTCTTTCTCTTTCTCTCTCTTTCGTTTGCTTTGTCGAGCCAGCGTGTGTGTGCGCGCGCGCGCGCTTCGATCTTCTTAAGAAGCATGACGTCATCGAAAGAAACTTCTCCAGCTTGCACGTAACCCCGGTGTCTTTCGGTCGACGCATAAAACGAGATATGCCTTCTTCTTCTTCTCTCGTAAACTCGTTCGTTTCTCCGCAAACCGATGAGCGTTCGTTAAGAATAAATCGAGAGAGAGACAACATATGAGTGTGCCAAATGTTTTCTTACGCGAATTATTTTTCCCTACGCTTTGTCGTCTTTGTTCTCGTATCTTAAAAAGTATGATACGCATCACTCGTTAAAGGAATTATTTTTTACGATCCCCTTTTCCTTTATATCTTTTTCCTCTCTCTCTTTATCTCGCTTTTATTCCCGATGATAATTGTCCTAATTCATCCAATCTCTGAGCACGAACCTTTACGTTATTCGATTTTATTCTACGAGTTTTATTTCTCGTCAATGACGAGATGCGTTTAACGTTGTTTTAAAACGTTCAATTTTTGTTTTTTTTTTTTTTTAAAGATCGGGGATAGAACGGAAACGATCGATCACGTTGCAATAGATTTTTTATATTGAATTAATTATAACAAAAAACGCGAAAATACTATTCTCAGTTAGTGTCGCATCGAACGACTAAGTGCGGGCGGACTCGTGGGAGTTGTTGGTTGTAAAAGCGTTTCAGTCTGTCCGCATTTGGAAAACTGTTCTCTTTCTAGACGCTGACGTTACGACTCTTTTTATTTCTGATATTAAACGTTCTCTCTACGTCCCGAGTATTTTCTTTTCGAACAACGAGAAGTAAAAAAGAAGTCCGTTTCTAATTTTTTTTTTCTAGTTTTTTCTTCTCATATTGTAAAGGCATAACTCGCGCGTGGGAGTGTGGCATTCCAAATAAGTTAGATTTATTGTAACCCAATGTTACATCCTATTGCTAGGAGAACACTTATTTGTATGCTGTCTAATAAATACTTACTCTATAGCCTTTTTCTCCGGTACCACCATATTCACCGCCTGCACCTTTTTCACCTTTAGGTCCTGGTGGCCCATCCGGTCCGACTTCACCGGGAAGTCCCTCTAACCCTAGTTGTCCAGGTATTCCAGGATAACCAGATTGCCCTTTCACACCGGTACAATTGCACTTGTAGGTATCCCGGCATATCTGAAACGTACAATGAATGTTTTTGTTAATCTCTTGGATAGATATTTTATTGATTGACTCAACGTTCATTCATAAAATTATTCATTTTATTCTAAGTTAAATTCTTCGGTACTAAATTAATATTGTTAAACAAGAAGCCTAATCAGGTTCATATGTTGAGTCAGCAAGCGCTACTATTTACTTTTTCATCATGCAAAATAATGTCCTCCGTTGGTTAAAATCATCTTGTATATTAAATCGTTCGCAATTATTTTCAAGTCTCTCAATCGTCAATGACTTAAAGAATCTTTTTAACGAGATCTTTTATTGAAACGTTCATCATCATTCTTGTAGTTGGCATCATGCTTCTAATGGTTCTTTGCAAATCGTTCGAAAACACGCATAGCAGATAAACTATTATTTTCTGTAAATTTGTTTGAACGTTTGATAAACTTGCATATAGCCATTTAATCGAGTTTAATGTAAAATTTGTTATTAGAAAAACGTCTCGTGTTTAAAATGAAAAGGAAATCATTGATGACGTTTACGGGGAAAAAATGTATAAGACGATATTATTTTTCAAAGATACTATTTATTCACGGAGTATGTTGCAAAGGAAAAAAAAGATATAAAAAAGGAAAGAATTTGTTGCATATGCGCGTGTTGGTATCAGATTAAACCCTGACGCGACTGGTCGACGAGAAAATAGATGATTCCGTGCGATGACGATAACGATGACGATGACGACGGTAGCAACAATGATGATGATGATGATGATGACGACGACGAGGACGAGCATAAACGAAGGACACGAGCAAAACGAGTATCATCGCGTTGTATGCATGCATAGGATATGCCTAAGCGTAATCGCGAGGTCGATGCGAAAATGCATTCGCTCTCCGACATCGCGTAGATCGTTCTTGGCCTCGGCTAGTCCCGTCAAACGTTCGTTCGTTCACGAGGTCGTTTTTACGATATTAGTACGACGATTAGTCGTCTTCCGTTTGGTCGATGAAGTCATTTTGGGGAAAATATACGTTAGAAATATTTCGGTTATTATGTTAAATCAATCGAATGAATTTTAGCAGAACGAATAAGAAAATGATATTGAAACATATGAAAGTAATTAAATCATATCAATTTGTTTTGATATTTATTTCAATATATTTATTAAATATAATATCGAATTATTTTTTATAATCGACGATTATATTTCTATTAAGATTAATAATATTATATTTTGAGAATATAGAAAAAGTTGATTGCAAATGGGTTTAAAGTGGTCAACAGGAGTATCGTTGAACACGCTAACGTCTAATGCCTCATTCTCATCTTTAACTTTTGGTTTTTATTTTTCTTGACAAAAGCAAGGAGGAGTCGCGAGCATCGAAGGACATGTAACTCTATTTGCAGAGCGTCGGAGGAGAACGAAAATGGAGAACCGCTTCCACGCGTTTGCCTTGCGAATGAATATTCCGACTTGTGTCAACTAAGCGTTTTGTGTTCGTCGACTCTTAACGAATCTGTCGGATAAATTAGCTGGAAGAGACCTTCGACTTTTCAATCTCTACTAATTCTCTCTCTCTCTCTCTCTAGCGCAATTATTATAATATTTTTCTTTTTTATTATTTTAACGTGCGAATATGTTAATTAACAAAAGTGACAAGATCTTCATTAGGTCAAATAGAAACCCTGACAAAATCCTATAATATTGTTGCTCGCGTTGTCATTTAAATCATCATCAGTCTTGTTAGAGTTAGAGTTGTGCCTACGAATGTGGTTATCGAGAAGAACCGACGGCACTTGTTGCTCTCTTCGTTTTTCTTTTTTTTTTTTTTTTATCCCTTGCGCCTTACGATGATGACGTAACACAAGTGCAACGGTAATTCGCCGCGTGACATAATTTCCCGTTGCACTCGACTTATAGGCGTCGAGACTACGCCGATCTGTGCCGATCTGCCGGCAAATTAAGTCTCGATTCGCGATAACACCTTTTTTTTTCTTATGTTTCATTGCTTATCTATAATATACTCGTTAGAAAACAACGTACGTCCGTTAAACAATTACTTTTCCCTTTTTTTTACGTATTTTACGTTTCGAACGCGAATTTCTTTCCATCTTATTTTCTCACTCGAGAAACTATCTTACAAACGCCCGAGGTTCTTCATCTTGCGTTGATAGAAAAGTCCGCCACGTGCTTCAGTGAACGAGCTTCATTTCCGAGAACCGAGGAAGTTTACGAAATCACTCAAAATATTCGTTCCTCACTATAAAAGCATTTGGGGCTGTTGAACTCCTTCAAATAACCAGAATCATTTCTTACAGACATGATCCAGATCGGAGATCGGAGATAACAAAGTTTAGCACATTATCTTGATTTCAGATCAACGAACGCTTACGATGATTATGTTTGGTCTACCTGGTTTTATTTCCGATAAGAACGAACTAACTGATAAGAAACAATAAGGCTACAATAAGGCTGGAATTAGGAACAGATCGTTAAACGAGAAAGTAATGTAAAGAAGGGTAGCCAGCCTATCGATAGAACTCGATTTCTTATCGACTATTGACTTTTCTATTGAGTTTTCTGTTTTTTTTTTTTAATTTTCTTTTCTTTTTCTTTTTTTTTGCCTATAATTGTTTGATGTTCTAAATCTAATTTTATTGTCTTCGTTTCTTTGACTATCTACTTTATTACATAAAGAGAAAATACAGAAAGTGAAGTGAAAATATGATACGAGTCTTGTGGAATCTGCATAACGTGCGACACAAGCGATCGTTTTCAACAAAGAGGATGACGCTGACCACGCGAAATAACGAATGGATGCTATAGGACGTAGGTAGAAGAAGACGACTTCTTCTTTGCTATCGTGATTCTTCAATTCTCCCTCTGGCTAATATATTTCTCTTTTTTTCTCTCTCTCTCTTTCTCTCTCTAACTGTCCGTTCGTCTGTTTGTCCGTCCGTCTGCGTGCATACCTTCGACTTCGTCCTTCTCTTCTTTTTCTCTCTCTCTTCCCTTTTTTCTTTTGTGGTACTCGAAACCGCGTTTATTTCTTTTCCATTTAATTTCATAGAATTATGGATAATGTCATTTTATTAATTATTTTTTCTC
Organism: Polistes canadensis; assembly: GCF_001313835.1. Classification (NCBI taxonomy): domain Eukaryota; kingdom Metazoa; phylum Arthropoda; class Insecta; order Hymenoptera; family Vespidae; genus Polistes; species Polistes canadensis. The sequence goes on from NW_014569858.1 coordinate 81,183, forward strand.
GTCTTAGATGTTTTAACGCAAACGAGAGTAACGAGTGTGGGACAATTTTGTTAATTGATGGTAATTGTTTTATGCGCTGTTAACAAAATTAAGTGTTTTTTTTCTTAAAAATGAATTTAAAGGAGAAATGATATATTCGAATGACGAGTACCATGGTGGATTAGTATCGTTTAATGTATCATCGTACTAAACATCGATTAAATTAATAGTAGAAGGTTAATTATGGTCAAGATCGATGTACGCATTTCTCTCAACGAGCATTGCATTGAACCCTAACGTAACCTCGAATCTATCGATTTAATTAATAATCGGACTAGCAATTTCCTATTGCAATTCGAAGGAATGTCAAGTTTGATTTCTCGGATGCGAGAAAATCATCGCTAAATAATTTCTCTTCGGCGTTTCATTTTCTTATAATTAAAAATTGATCAAACGATAGAGAATTAGAACGAAGTAAAAACGGACGATGATCAATTTTGTAAGATTCGAACTAAAAGAAAAATTTTCAAACTTTTTTTATTTATTTAATTATTATAATTATATATTTGAAAAGAGAGAGAGATATATATATATTTAATAAAATAGGTCTTTTTCAATGGATTAAGTTGACTTATAAAGCTCGAGATTAGAAAGAAAGAAGCAGCCGTGTTCGAACTTTTCCTACGATTCGAGTCGACCTCGTATTTCCGAATGCAGCGAAATGCGAGGATACCAAGAGTCAGGCTTCTTTCTGGTTTAATTTATCGACGACATATGAGAAGGAGTAGGACGAAGAAGAAAAAGAGAACGAGAGACAGAAAGAGAAAAAGAAAAAAGAAGAAGAAGAAAAAGAAGGAAAAAATATCTCGCTATAGCTGCATCGCTAAAGACTATCGGCTCACGCGGAAATAGAAACGGATATGAAGACGAAACGATGCCTTTATTTTTAACTCGCAATAGATACTTTTTCTTTCTTTTAAATAAGATCCAGCGATCATCCTTGCTATGCAAGAGAGAAGAAAAAAGAGAGAGAAAAAAAAAAAAGAAAATTCTTAAGGTTTGATATAAATTAATGCATATACGAAGTTTATATGAAAATAAATAGAGAAAGAGTAAAGAAGAAGAAGAAGAAGAAGAAGAAGAAGATAATATAATTTAGATAAATAATTCTCAATATCATTGACTTAAAGAATGAATCTTATTTACTGGAGTCTGTTCGTTGAATCAAGTACGCATTCAAATAATAAACTAATAAGAATTAGTCAACGTACGAGCTACTCCGGTTTCAAAAGAATGTTTTACGCATCGTGGTTAACCCCTTGAACTTTGGAACTCGGGAGATAATATTATATCGAGGTTACTTGTTTCGTAAGAGATATATAGTCTTCTCTCGCCCTTAAATATTTGATAATGATTGAAATAGAATCTAGAAATATAACTCCCTTTCACCTAATTTTTTACATTCATATGCAAATTTTAATCACGATTTATAGATTTGTATATCAAGTTCGATCTTTATTTTATTTAAACGTTCATTGCCAATAAGACTGGTAACTTGATCCAAGAAAGTTCACGGCCGTTGTATCTCATTGAAATAATTAAAGACCTCTAAGTATTTCATCGAGCGATAAGAGTTACTTTAGATGAATCGTGACAACAGAGTAATGAAACTGAGATCATGTTTATGACACAATTAGAACGAATTCTATCAGTATCTTTTATAAATGTTAATACTCAAATTTCCTCTTAGGTCCGTTACGTGTACAGAATTAAAGAATGTTTTTGTATATAGAAATTACATCTTATTTCTTCATAGTTAAAGATATTGTTGGATAAAAAAAAAATGTTTGGAGGAAACTCTAAATGAAACGGTAGAAGGAAGAACGTTATCGGTAACTCGTTTCTCTCGAGCTTATCATGCGACAGATATAAAAATTTCGAATGACGATTCATCCCTTTTTAATAATTTTAAAATAACGGTCACACACACACACACACAGAAATTACGTGGATTTATTTTCCTTGAATGAAATCGTAACGATATATCTTTACTTCACTTGCAATCTTTCGAATTTCTGGGAATCGGCGGCGAACTTATAGAACAATCTTTGGCGATAAACTTTGTTCGTGGTTCATTTGGTTCGACATTTTTCTATAAAGAAACTATTTCCAAGCACGATACGACGAACTTGAGGGGGAGTTTACGCTAACTTACGCGCAAAATAAATGCATTTATAAGGGTTATCACCGACGTTCGCAACATTTCTCGATTCTCGAACGATTTTCTACTAATTCTTATCGTCGTAAATCCGTCAATTTTACATTCTAGTTTCTAATAAATTATTTTCAAAGCGTGATGTCACCAGCACGTTGCTTTTGTTCGTAATGTTCGAGTTATTAACAAAGCTTCGTAATATTCTTCTTATCGACGACTAGATGTCGTTTCTCTTTTCATTCCCGTAGCAAAAGGAAAATAATACGTGCGGCGAATATCTTGAAAATTATTTTAAGAATTTATGGGTTAGGTTTAACGATATTTCGATTCTCTTAGGATCTCAAGCCGAACGAGTTTTGCGTGCTTGTAAACTCGGGTACTGACATCGTAATATTAACACACTCTACTAAACTCCAGTTCGGTGAAAGTAATACTATTGTCGCGTATAGACTGCTACCGAAGCTCGAAATAGATGCTACCTTTCATCCTAAGTTTATTCATCGACGTTCAATACCATTTACGTACTCGATCACCAGAATGTAATCGAATAGCAATGGGTTTTAAAGTAAAAAATTGCATCGATTGGTCGAAACTAATTAGATAATTAAAAAAAAACGGGTCGTGAAAGAAATGAGAGCGCGTGGGAGATAAAATTCGTGTCTGGGGATCTGGGTTCGAAAGAAGATGGATAACATAATAGCGGAGGATGATTCCGGCTTGGGTCTTGCGAAACCGACACGACGATCGTCCTACACCTCCCCTAACTCGGTCGGCCTTCCTCTTTCGTCTCCTACAACAAAGACCGTTCCCTACCACCGGGCGTCGAAATCGCCTGCTGAACAGGCTGGCTGCCTGCCTGCTGAGTGACTTCAATGAGACAGAAAGATAAAACTATTTGAAAAGGGAAACTCTATTCGAGATTTTCGGACTAGGCTCAATCTATATATATATTCTGTGCAACATAGATATTTTTCTACGACTTTTAGGGTGTTAGTTTAAAGGGATTCTTTTTATTATGATTCACTTTCGTACGATCTGATGCATGGAGAACATTATCTTTTACGATTGAATTCATTGACCGATCCTTTCGATCTAACATTTGAAGATGTATCAAAGACGGTCTAGAGGATGAAAGGTTACGTCATCGTAGTACCTTCCATTGAGTATAATGGAAAAGCATGAACTGGATACGTTCGTATGAAGTCGTCTCCCCACACGTTAGTTAAAAATTAAAGACAAGTAACGAGAATAGCGTCGTCGTTCACCCACGTTCATAAGCGAGCCCGCGTGTTTCGAGCGTGCCGTCACGCAGTTGACTTTTTTTTTCGCTCGGTCGGTCAATTCTATCGATTGACAGGCAGGCAGGCGGCAAGTAATCAAGCAAGCAAGCAAGCAAGCAAACAAACGAATATTATCCTTACGAGATGCCTCTACTAAATATATGATTATATAGATAAGGACTCACCACAGCTTCGTTCGAAGGTATAAACCCAAGGACGATAATAAGAAGGACCCAGGCGATTCGTAGGATGTTAGGGCTAGGCCCATCCAAATTGGCGGCCAAGGGCCGCATCGTGGATGGCCTCCTCCTCCTTTTCCTTACCTCCCTCTCCAGAGGATTGGCTCGTCTACCTGACGAGGCGGTGATCCTTTATCGCGAAAATTCAGCGAGTCAAGCGTTCGTTTCGACGACGTCTGGGTCGCGTCTATTCGGTGTCTCTTCGTGGCGTGGCGCAGAGGAGTCCAGTCGAGTTGCGGACGAGTCTTGAAGGGCCCACGGTCAGAGGTAGAGAAAGAAGGAACGACCAAGTGAAGAGAAGAGTCTGAGGGAGAAAGAGAAAGATAGGAAGAGAGCAAGCACGGTGCGAGAGAGAGAGAGAGAGAGAGATATATAGGAGAGCGACCACTCGATCGCTGCAGCCGCCACACACAGAGAGCCGGCGTGTCGTCGAAGAGAGGGCGGGAGGGAAAGCGTGCCGCACCGGTATCCTTACGCGAGTGTTGTACGCCGGTCTTTAGAGTATCACGACGACCGCGCAACAGTCGTCGAACGACGCGCGACCTGCTCGGAGCTGGCCGTGTAGCCGCTCGCGAGCGAGTCGAGAAGAGGAGTGCTCCAAACCGGAGAACAGAGGGCCAAAGACAACAAGGAGCGCCGCCGAGACTGTCCCCGTTGATCCCTCCTTCTCCCTCCCACGAGCGGTTTCACTCGCGAGAGAGATAAACACACGAGAAAGGAGCACCAACGGGGAGACGAGGACCACCACCAGGAGAAGAAGCAACGACGGTGACGACGACGACAACCGCGACGCCGATGACAATAACTATCGACCACGACCACGATCCACGATCCACGATCCACGACCACGATCCACGATCCTCGACTCGCGCTCTTTCTTTCGGTCGCACGCGCACGCGGATCCTTTTGGCGGAGGAATTCTAGCTTGCGTGGCTCGCCACTCTGCCTCCACCTTCTTTCCCTCCACCCGACTTCATTCAGAGCCCTCCCTGGATGGGACGGTCCACAGAGCGCGTCCACTCGGTGCCGGGTTACGCGAGATATTTTGTGAGACTGAGAGATCCGTTCGAAGAGTAGCTAACGTTTGACCTGTGCCTGTTTGCCTGATTTCAAAGGCTCCCTAGCTCCGCTTAGGGAATAGGGAGCTCGACATGACCCGGTTGGGATTGCGGTAAGTTTAACACTTTATTATTTCTAACACTTTTATTTTAAATCCTCCCCTGTGTCCGGTTACTTCTCTCTTTCTCTCTCTCTCTCTCTCTCTCTCTCTCTTTCTCTCTCTCTCTCTCTTTCTTACACACACCCTGTGAGGGTGGCGGCCCTCATTCTTTCATACGTTTTTATAATTCTTTTTATTTACAGACTCGTCGCATCCCTAGTCTGCTTGACCGGGATCGTCAGCGGGGTACGTAAACGATGCATGCATACAAATATTTATCGTTAGTTATAAAAGAAAGCACTTAGCGAATACTAGTCCTATCGAGATCACGAAGAAAGTATCCAACGGCAGACATTAAGAAATATCCTTAAGGTCCGTAAGGTGCAACAGAATCTCGATAGATCGTTGCTTCGGGCCCCGGTTTCGTTGTTTCATTCATCGAAAACACCTAACGAGTGCGCTTACTCGACGATCCTTTCGCTCACCCCGTCGGGTCTCACGTGCGTGCACGTGCGAGGCTACGTTTGCGCGCTCTCTTCTCTCAAACCTGATCGTCTCATTTAACGATCATAACTATTACGTTCTAACTATAAATCTAAACCTTTCGCGTTCCGATTTATTCGGGTAGCAACGGATCGAATTGGTCGAATAGTTTGAAATAAATCATTTCGTTTGGAAGGGTACCAGCTGCAAAAAGCTGCAAAATCAGAAATGGGGCAGTCGTACGACATGAACCAGTCCGCCCACGGGGCGCCGTAACTGCGCTCACCATAATTTTATTACATTAGTACGTACGTACGTACATACATATACCGACATGCGAGACTGCTTCTTACTCACTACTGAAAATAGTTCGGACATGCTTCTCCGTTTGCTTTCGCTCTCCGTTCGATGAAATCGAAGCCTCTCTTCTTCAGTTCATCATCGACATTTAGATTCAACTGGTTTTCTAAGAACAACGAGATAGACTTTCTTTGGATGCGGCAGGAATTTCGATTACCATGGCGATTTCGCGTTAGTCGAAAAAAATGATTTTCAGTAATACGAGCAAAGGATATTAAATATAGTTTACTACTGATGTAGGCTGCTATTGAACTAAAAAAAAGTACTATAACATTTATTTGGATATTAAATATTATAAATATTTCGTCCAACCCTCCGAATATATTAAATAACTAAAAAATGTCTTTAACGAACCTTTCCGATAGGAATAACTTGCAAGGTAATCTAAGCGAGACGTAAAAAGATCGTCGGGATTTTCGGGAATAGTTGACTTTACATCGGCGACGTTTGGTGGGGTGCGTGTTTAAGGGCCGATAAATATGTCGTAACACGGTAACGAACCGACCGTAGAATACCGGTTTTTCGCTGCACCGGTTTGCAGGCTGTGAATGCCTCGTCTGGCAATCTCGAAACGTGATTGCCTGCCTGGCGGTACGCGCGAACAATTTATAAGATTAAAAAATTCCGAGTTAAGAAGTCCAAGTGTATGTATGGTCCTCATCCCACGTAAGTACCATGCATAAGCGTGCACGTACCTATACACCGAACCAACGTCAACGTTGTTCCGAAGCGTCGAGTTAACGGTTAATTCGCGGTACCGCGGTGCACTGAAAGATAGCTTCAGGGAATGTGTGGGGTGGGGCAAGGGGAAGTCAGAAGGAAACCGAAGAAAGAAACTACGAAGAAGAAGAAGAAGAAGGTTGAGGGTTCCAGTGGGGAGAAGGAGGGTGAGGAAGGTGGTTGTCGGAGGCGGGTAAGGGATCGGTAGGCGCGATATACTCGGGTCTCTCACTCTGGTTGGCTTTGCATTACGTAATCGTGATTTCACGAAAGCTGCCGAGATAGCCGATAAAAAGGACAATTCTTGTGAACCGTCACGAAAAGATATCTTTTATCTTGAAATAAGAAAATTAGGTTAGAGACGCGTTTAAGACGAAATTATACGAACCGCGCGTGGATCGCGCAATTTTGATCTAAATGATCACAAATGTACTCGTTCTCTTTTTACCCTGACGCAATTCGACCGATTTTCGGATTCACGCGTTCTATACGAATTTTGTTAGAATTACAATTTGTTGGTTTTTCATTTGTTTTTTTTTTATCCTGTATACAGAAGTAAAGTGTACATAAAAGATAGAAATACTATAAATTATGTGAAAATAATCAATCGATAATAAAAATGACCTAATAATCGTTTATTTCTCTCGGTGAACGTTATAAATGTTTGTACAGCGTAAAAAATAAGTTTAACTATGATGACATTTTCGTTTCGAAGATTCGTTAATGAACGACGATCTCTCAATGATCATACTCAATCGTTTCGAGGTCTGAAAAGTATGCGAGACTGAACGGTGGCTCGTCGTTACTGAGCGATAACGAGGCAATTATCTCTTTGTACTTCCCGTCGGCGGGTGTAACTGCGAGATTTAAACGAGAGCCAAACAAAAAGAAAGATGAGACAATAAACTTTCCTGGAAAACGATGACGATTAAATATTGCTCGTTGCTGTTTTTAATTTCTTTATTTTCTTTTATTTGTTTTTTCTTTAATTATCCAAGCAACCCTAAAATTATCCAAATAATGTAACGAATTTTAACCGATCGCTAAGATTTTCAATCCCCTTATTTTTCTTTTTTATTGTCGTTAGGAAAATAATATTACATGGAATAGGAACGTGCAACCGGTCGTTCCTTTGAATCAAGCGCGAGGCGACATTGGAAAACCAAAAGGCACCGATGACGATGATAACGTAAAGTGGGGACACTTAGTTCAGCATTTCAAGCATCCAGATACAAGTATTGACATCGATAATTGGAATTCGAGCGACGGCCTCGGGAACGATTACCGAGATGAAAATAATAAAAATCGACATGGATTGATACCTGGTGAATCTTATGGATCAAGACATTCAAATAATTCGAATCAATACCCATATAATTCAGGGTACCCCGAGTCTGGGAGACGACAGGATGGCGAAGAATCATCTGGATCATCTGGAAATCTCGACAATCAATATAACAACTATCCTTCTGGACAAAGAGAACCTAGTTATTCTTATTCTCATAGTCAAGGCCAATATCCAGGAAATAATGCAAGAAACTCTTATAATATTAATCGTGCTCCCGTTGATCCTTACGGTCGAGACTCTTCTTCTTCTTCTGGTCAGGAATCTGGGTACAATATTGGTTACAATCCTAGCGGTTACAATCCTAGTTACAATCCTGGCGGTTACAATCCTGGCGGTTACAATACTGGTTACAATAGAGGACAAGGTGGATATGGAGCAGCTGGAGAATCGGAAAATTATCCAAGCAGTTACTCGGTTGTTACTGTACCTGGTGCAACTCGATCCCGTAATTGCACTGGCTCGGCTAATTGCGTACCAAAATGCTTCGCTGAGAAAGGTTCACGGGTCAGTTGAGTTTTAAAGGATTATCGATGACGCTACTAGAGGATCCACATTTACGACGAGAAACTAATTTTTTGTCCATTTAATAGGGACCACCCGGTACGGTTGGACCACAAGGGCCAAAAGGACAACAAGGATTTCCTGGATCGGAAGGTCTTTTAGGTCCGAAAGGAGAAAAGGGTGATCCTGGTCCGCAAGGACCACGTGGATCAAAAGGAGATAGGGTAAATAAGATATTTTTAGATATTGTCAGATATCTTAGGGCGTAAGACTATTATAGTTCCGGTTACGATTAATATGTAATCTCGTTTTTTAAAGGGTAAAATGGGTATGCCTGGTTTTCCTGGAATAAATGGTATTCCTGGAGTTCAAGGCCCACCCGGCGCTTCTGGACTTCCTGGTAGAGATGGTTGTAATGGAACAGACGTATGTACATATAGAACTTTGTTTTCATTTTTCGAAGCATAATTACACTTATATTACCCGAACCATTAATAGGGTGCTCCAGGTAAAGATGGTCAACCCGGTGAAATAGGGCCGCGAGGTTTTCGTGGTACTCCAGGTCCGAAAGGAGAAAAGGGTCAACCAGCTTTTGCAGGAAATTTTCCAGTTGGTCAGAAAGGAGAGCCTGGAATAGATGGTGTACGAGGCCCCCCAGGGCCTCCAGGATTGCAAGGACAACGAGGTTATGCCGGTCCGAAAGGAGAACGGGGACCACAGGTGATTAATTCTTTCACATTAAACTTCTATGTATTTTCTAAATTCTATGGTATACGAAGAAGTCTATATTTGATAATAGGGTATACCTGGTATCCCAGGATTGAAAGGAGAAAAAGGTAATATGGGTCTTGGATTTGAAGGATTAAAAGGAGATAAGGGACAGAAGGGAGAGCAAGGTCCTCCTGGTTCGACAGGACCGTTCGTCCCATTGACTACATCAGGAACAGAAATGGCTGGACCACCTGGTGAATCAGGAGAAAAAGGAGATAAAGTAATTCAATCCAATCCTTTCATTACTTGCCGCTAAAAATAGTTTCACGCAACATATGGGAATTTAAATAACGCGAATTGACACGATTTAGGGTGAAATGGGATTCGATGGTCTAAAAGGAGAACCAGGAATGATAGGAGATCATGGTCTCTCCGGTGCAGCCGGCATGAAAGGAGAAAAGGGTCTTCCTGGAGCGCCAGGTATTCGAGTAAGTTTTGCAGCCGTTTTTTCAAAAATGTTTTTTTTTCGCCTTCTAGACTTACTAACGTCCAAGTGAATTTCTATGTTTTTTTAGGGTAGGGACGGTTTTTCTGGACCTCCTGGACCACCTGGTCGTAAAGGTGATCGAGGTTATGACGGATTGGATGGTCTTCCTGGTCGTCCGGGACAAAAAGGAGAACCTGGTAAGGATGGACCTATGGGCGTTTCAGGACTGAGAGGACCACCTGGTCCACCAGGTGTAAGTTGTTTTTGTAAACTCGTGTCAAACATCATTTTACATCGTACATAATATTATGTATCGACATCGACTTAAGAAAGAGATTACGATTATTAGGGTGGCAAGGGAAGGCCAGGGCCACCAGGTCCCAAAGGTCCACGAGGATTTCCTGGACCTATTGGTCCTCGAGGTTCCGATGGATTCCCAGGCGATCCTGGTCCAAAAGGTCCTATCGGTTTACAAGGTGGGCCTGGTTTGCAAGGAATTCCAGGTCCGGAAGGCATGCCAGGAGAGAAAGGAGGAAAAGGAGAGCCAGGACTTACTGGATTTCCTGGTGGTGATGGTCGTCGTGGTTTCGACGGTCCTCCGGGACCAGTAGGTCCACGAGGTCTACCTGGGGAAAAAGGATTATCGATTATGGTAAGGAATAATTTATTTTCCTTAAAAATAAACATGAACGATTATTTACCGTTTAATTTCTATAAAGGGCCCTAAAGGAATGGATGGTACACCTGGTCGAGATGGAGAAAAAGGACAAAAAGGAGAACGCGGATATGTTGGAGTACGAGGTCGACCAGGAGATTCTTTGGATGGAATTCCGGGTTCACCGGGAGCACCTGGATTAACCGGAGAGCCTGGTACACCAGGAAGAGATGGTGCACCTGGTTTTCCCGGATCACCCGGTGAAAAAGGAGATATCGGTGGCCGTTGTCAAGATTGCATACCAGGTTCACGAGGACCGAAAGGAGATCGGGGATTCGATGGTAACCCTGGCTTGCCAGGTTCGCGTGGTCCGCCCGGGGAACGTGGATTTCCAGGAGAACCGGGGCTGGATGGATTGCCAGGACTTATGGGGCCATCAGGACCACCGGTACATTACTCTTTAAATTTTTTACGAAACTTGAATAATGATTAAATATATTAATATTATAATTAACGATACGATTAATTTTTATTTCAAAAAGGGAAGAGATGGCATTCCAGGTTCCCCTGGGCCTCAAGGATCTCCGGGAGCGCCAGGCATAGTTACTAAAGACATGTTAAAATTAGAAAAAGGTGATAAAGGATTGCGAGGAGAAACGGGTCGGCCAGGACCTCCAGGACCAGAAGGACCACCAGGAGAAAAGGGTAGACCAGGATTGGAAGGTTTCCCAGGACTGAAAGGACAGCCGGTATCATTGGTTTTACTTCACTCGTTTATAAATACAATTTTCAATCTGATCATAATATAATATATATTATAATGGTAGGGAGATCGTGGATTTCCGGGACAAGATGGTACGCCTGGTAGATCAGGAACACCTGGACGCAAAGGTGAAAAAGGAACTAGTTTGAAGGGAGAACCTGGAGAGGCAGGAAGGCCTGGAGCTCCTGGAGCGAAGGGTGAACCTGGATTTTACGGTGAAAAGGGTGAACCTGGTAAGATTCATATTTATAATATATAGAGTTACATTTTTTTTTTGATTGCAAATACAAAGAGAATATTTAATAGAAAGTTATGTTTTAACATTTATTTAGGAATGTGTCAACCTTTAAATTGGGTGGATAGATTGAAAGGTAGTAGAGGTCCTCCAGGAGACAAAGGTGAACCAGGACCTCCTGGCGCAGATGGGCTACCAGGTGACAAAGGTTTACAAGGACTTCAGGTCAGTAGATGAATGATAATTTTTATGCGATTATTCGTTGCTTATAGATACAAATGTAAATCGTCGCTTTCGTGCAAAATCAGGGTCCCCCAGGAAATGCTGGACCAAGTGGTGCAACTGGTCCTGTCGGACCACGTGGTTTACCTGGTCCTAGAGGAGATAAAGGAAACACAGGGCCAATGGGTTTCCCTGGCGAACCTGGTCGTGAGGGACTTAGAGGGTATCCAGGTTTCCACGGTGCAAAAGGCGATAAAGGAGAATCAGGAATATCTGTAAAAGGTAGTCCTGGTTTACCCGGGCCACCAGGATTAAAAGGAGAAAAAGGTCTTCCTGGTCCACCAGGAAAGGAAGGACAATTTGGATCGCCAGGACTAACAGGATTTACTGGTGAAAAAGGAGATATCGGCGTTCCAGGAAATAATGGATTGCCGGGTATACCAGGAGAGAAAGGAGATAACGGACCAATTGGACCACCAGGGCCTCCTGGTGCCGCTGGAACGCCAGGAGCTGACGGCAGTAAAGGTAAAATATTGTTTTTTGACTTAAATATGATATTTATTTTTTTACTATCTTATCGAATCATTGCTTAAAAGTGACTACGTTTTATTCATAGGTGAACCAGGATTATTAGGAGAACCGGGTAGACCAGGACTTCCAGGATTCCCTGGTACAAAAGGGGATCGTGGAGTTCCTGGTATTGATGGACCCAAAGGATATCCTGGACGACGTGGATTGCCTGGTACACCTGGTAGATCTGGAAGCGAAGGTTTGCCCGGTTTGAAAGGAGAAAGGGGTGAGAAAGGATCTGCAGGTTTCCCAGGCTTACCTGGTATGGAAGGAAAGCCTGGTCGACCTGGTTTATCAGGCGAAAAAGGAGATATTGGTCCAGAAGGTCTTCCTGGTGTGCCGGGATTACCCGGGTATGAGGGACCAAAAGGTGATACAGGACCAGCAGGGTTACCTGTACGTTACCCTTAGATTTATTTGCAATCTACCTTTTATAATAATTATACGTTAAGTCGATTGTGTGTGATTTATTACATATTTTATAATTTTTATTTGAATATTATTAGGGCCGAAAAGGAGAGCCAGGGCAAGTATCGGAAAAAGGACAGAAGGGTGAACCTGGAATGCCTGGCATTCGTGGACCTCCTGGACCATCAGGAAAGGATGGATATGATGGTCTGAAAGGTGAGCCTGGAAGACCAGGTGTAGGACGAGACGGTTTACCTGGTTTAAAGGGAGAAGCAGGGCAACCAGGACGCGATGGATTACCAGGATTTCAAGGTCCGAAAGGTGACGCTGGCGTACGAGGATTCATTGGCTTAAAAGGGGATGTGGTAAATATTTATATATATATATATATATAACAGTTATATATAATAATTTAATAAATTACCCGTTTCACGTACTTCAATTATTATTATCTTGAAGGGTCTACCCGGAAAACCAGGAGAACCAGGTCCACCTGGTATGGATGGTTTCCCAGGTGAAGTTGGAGAAGTCGGACCTCCCGGAGCACCTGGTTTCCCTGGAGCTGAGGGAAAAATGGGTGCACCAGGACGGCCTGGACTTGATGGCGTTAAAGGCGATCGCGGTCTTCCAGGTGAGTTAAATTCGTTGTTTCATGATTCCTTCATCATTCTAACAAATGATTTTCTTCTCGTTCTAAGGTCCTGCTGGTATTGCTGGCATTCCTGGATCACCCGGTGAGAAAGGAGACAAGGGACCACAAGGACCAACGATTCAAATCAAAGGAGAAAAGGGTGAACCTGGTCATCCTGGTTTAACTGGACTACCTGGCGCTAAAGGTGATCGTGGTTTGGAAGGTATGGTTGGATACGATGGAGAGAAAGGAGATAGAGGTCCGCCTGGTCCGGTAGGAAGTCCTGGCCAGCCTGGAGCGGTAGGCCTTAAAGGTAATCTTATCTATTATATATTATTTCTTTTATTAATCACGCGATTAAGACTTGTATGTAAGCTGTAATGAGCTATAATGACAATCTCTTTGATAGGTGATCAAGGTCCGTCTGGTTCTCCTGGTCTACCTGGAATAACAATTAAGGGCGAGAAAGGTTTACCAGGTTTGATGGGTAAGCATGGACGAGACGGTTTCTCAGGTCTTCCAGGAGAAAAAGGAGAACAAGGACTTCCTGGATTGCCTGGACCAAAAGGAGATGCCGGTCCTTATGGTCCTATTGGACCGCAAGGAGAAAAAGGTGACGAAGGTCCTGCCGGTCTTAGCGGTCCACCTGGACGCGATGGCGCGCCAGGTCTCGAAGGAGTACCAGGTCTGCCAGGTGATAGAGGTCTAAAGGGAGACAGAGGACCACCAGGACTTTTCGGTGCTCCAGGACAGAAAGGAGAGCCTGGCCAACCAGGTAGAACTTTTGCTAAACGTCTTTGAAAGGACTTTTTATAAACTTAACACGCATACATTGTACAAATTTCTGTTTACGTACATAGGTCAAAATGGTTTGGATGGTCTTCCTGGAGAAAAGGGTGATACCGGTTGGGACGGAGCAACTGGACTTCCTGGAATAGTTGGTGAAAAGGGAGATCGAGGATATCCTGGTGCAATTGGTTTGATGGGTGCCGTTGGATACGTTGGTGATAAAGGTGAAAAAGGTGACGATTGTATCGAACCTCCACTAGGACCGAAGGGTGATCGCGGTTATCCAGGTATAGCTGTAGAACTATTATTTTTATTTGATTAGATTGTGGAGTATAAAATAAATCTATAATCTACTATGTGATCACACACACACTCACATTTTTAATTCATTTTTAATAGGTCCTGCTGGATTACCTGGACAACCAGGCGAAAAAGGTCTTCCAGGACCACCTGGTTTCCCAGGAATGAACGGTGCAAAAGGAGCTCAAGGATTCATGGGACCTCCTGGTCCAAAAGGATTGACAGGTCTTGCCGGTCCACCTGGTTCGCCCGGTTTGCCAGGTCTCGAAGGTGCTATTGGAGCTCCTGGGCCTGCTGGAGAACCAGGTCAACCATGCGAAACTGCACCCGATTATCTCACCGGCATTTTACTAGTCCGACATAGTCAGAGTGAATATGTACCTAAATGTGATTCAGGTCACATCAAACTATGGGAAGGATATAGTTTATTATTCACGGACGGCGACGAGAGAGCTCATTCTCAGGATCTAGGTAAGAGAATCGTATTGACAAATCAATTATTCTTACGTCATACGTAATGGAGAGCAATGAAAAAAAATTATTAATTAGCATATTAACTCGTTCAATAAATCTCTGTTGTGGAAAAAAAAAACAGGTAGCGCTGGCTCGTGCGTAAGAAAATTCTCGACAATGCCCTTCATAGTTTGCGATATCAACGATGTTTGCAATTACGCTAGTCGCAATGATCGTTCTTATTGGTTATCAACGAATAAAGCAATTCCTATGATGCCAATCGAGGAATTGGCGATAGAGGAATACATCTCCAGGTATGCTTGAATTTGTGTTTCACATCTCGTGGAAATATAAATAAATACTCTTCTCTCTGCAGATTTTTTATCTATTCGTATAGTAATTTGCATCGAAGCTTGCTTAAGATTGCATTCGATAAATATATCCGTATTTAATAAACATGAATTCGCGGTTTACGCCGTGAGGTTATGAAAATGAAACTTTGTTATTAATAATTGATAAGTGACACTGTGTCATACAACGTGATACGTATTACATAAGTTGCACATCGATTTGAATAATTCGTGCAGGAGATATACTATGTATTATTATATGAAAAGATGAATTTAAGGGAATAACTTATTTTTTTTTTTCAAATAACAGGTGCGTAGTATGCGAAGTTCCAACAAATGTTATAACGATACACAGTCAGTCCCAAGAATTTCTGACTTGTCCAAATGGATGGACTAGCCTTTGGATTGGATACAGTTTCATAATGGTACGTCATAAAAGAAATGAAATTCTTCAAAATTGTTCTCCTAACGTTCTCTCTCTCTCTCATTCATGAGAGGAGAAAAAACTCTCCCACGTTTTTCTTACCTTTCCATTATCTTTTTCTTCTTCTTTTCAGCACACTGGCGCAGGTGCTCAGGGTGGTGGACAATCATTGTCCGGTTCTGGTTCGTGCTTGGAAGATTTCCGGGCGGTTCCTTTCATCGAGTGCAATGGCGCGAAAGGTCAATGCCATTATTATTCGAACGAGTTTAGTTTTTGGATGTCTACCATAGAAGATAGTCAACAATTCCGTGCGCCCAAACAAGAGACCTTAAAGGCAGGAAACCTTAAGTCGAGAATAAGTCGCTGCCAAGTTTGTATAAAGAATACGTAAATTCAACAACACCCCCCCGCCCTCCACTCCACTCCACTCCACTCCACTCCACTCCACCCCAGGCCCTCACCTTTACTTTGTATTCTCTTAATCTCTTTTATTTTATTATCGCGGCAACGATAAAAACGCAATCGGGATCGTTACTAAGAAGAAACAACAACACAATGATTTTAAGAAAGAAGAAAGAAAGCATAGGAATGAATTTAAAAAAAAAAATAAAAAAAAAGAGATTATAGAAAATTGAGTAGGTCGAATTTAATCCGGACGCAAGGATTCCTTATTTTTTTATAATCGAATTTTTATTCTCCCCTATTCTTCTTCTCCTTCTCTAACTACCATATCCTTTTTTCTTTCTGTTCTTTCTTTCACGCTCAGCTCTTGTCAATTCTAATGTTTCTTCTATCCGATCTTTTGAGAATTTCTCTTACGTATTTTTATATAACTATTCAAGCAAGCAATACAAGTGCCTTAGCGTACTACCCCACTTAGCATGTAAAATAATAAATATATATTTATATCTTTCGTTAAAGAAGAAAATGAAGTAATGAAAAAGAAAAAAAAAAAAACAAAAACGCTGAAAAAAAAGCAGAAAAAATCCTAAGAAAAATTTGTTAAGATTATATCGTACTACCATGGACACTGCCCATATTCAATATGGCACATTTTACATATTGTATATTAAATATAAAAAAGATTCTTAGCCTCGTAATATTGTGTGAAGCCAAATATTTAAATAAATAGGTATTTTGCTACGTAGATAATAAAATGACATTTTCAAATTTATCTTAAATCAAACCATTTGTCTTGTCCATCCGGATACACTATAATTATCTACATACGTAAGTAAATATGTATGTAAAAATAAAATAATGTGTACGTCATAATTATAACACGTAATAATACGGTCGAATCGTATACGTACGAGCCTTACCTTTATTATTTCTCTTTTTTTCTTTCCTTTTTAACATCGACTAACTAATAGTTTTTAATTAACGCATTCATCGATAAAATAAAGCATTCTGTAAATCTCAATACCTTTCTTCATCCTTGTTGCAACGTTGTATTATTTGTACGAATGTTGTTGTTGTCGTTGTTGACCATTGAACCTTCGTTTTTTTTTTGTTATTTTTTTTTCAAATGTTTTCAATGGATATCAATGTGGTCAGTTATTTGTTTATATCGTAAAACTAGAACGGGTATCAGGTAAGATTGAATGCATTTTTGCAAGGATAACCTTGGGGATTCTTATAAACAACGCTTAGCTTCGATAAACAAATAGTTTATCACTCACGAAGTGAGTTTCCTTATTAAACATGCACATATTATAATTAGTGAGATATGGATAGAATGCATACATAACAAGGATCCAATGTTTTTAGAAAAGTATCGAAAAATTTGGCTATTCGATATTCGGAAAGAAGGAAGTAAGGAATAACATTTATACTGCAGATATATTTCTTTTGAATGCACTTTGGTTAATCTATAGTTCGTTCGAAATGAAACGTTTCTTCCAGATAGTTTCTCGGTTTTAATGCAAATTAGATCGAAGATGAATATGCGTATATAAGAATTAGTGTATGCATCGTGTTATTTTCTTATATTATTTCCAACGATCGTGTTGATCTATTCGAATTAGCATATGCTGTTTTATTTTCCATTGAAAACGGGCACACCTTTCGCAACGTTCGTTGTATCAACAAACTGGTAATTTTGTTTTCTACTCTGATTGTGAGAAGAAGTATTATTGAAGGAATGCAGGACTCCTGACAAACATTTTTTTCCTCGAACTGATCATTCGATTCACTAATTTCGATGAAGTTCAAATCCTTGACCGTTATCAAACTTATTCATGAAAACCGGAATTACCGCATTCCTCCTAAAAATTTATTTAAAAACAAACTAACTCTTTATTCTTTTTATTGAAAGATTATATATATTATATTTATCGAATAGTAGTTTTAAGAAGAAGAAGAAGAAATAATAGTTCTGATTTTGCGAACGAATCGATATATCGAAACGACACTGATACGATTTACTGTTCATTCGAAATAAAAATAATGTCAATCAAAAGTAAATCATTATAGATAGATTAATAGATGAAAGGCGATGATTTTAATAGTGCAGCGAATTGATTCGAGGCCATTAATCTACGCGTAAACATATAATCTGTATGTAATTAATTATAAAAGAAGGTGTGGAACACCGAACCGACCAATCCGACCGGTTTGTTTATTTTCCAGCCTCCTTCGAACATTTCGATTATTATTGGTATACGTTGATCTCCGCTCAGTGATCGAAGAACAGTTGATCATAGTGATCATTTTTAAATCGTTTTCTAAGTTGTCTATGTTTCTAATAGCAACGCAACTTGTTCAAATCATCTAATCGATAAGTTGTTGTTTTTTTGTTTTTATTGAAAGAACAAAAAACAACTTGGGGATCGAACGAAATGTCTGGTTTAAGTTCACGGACACGATGGGAGGTTCGAGCTTCTCATATTGCAAAAAGAACGCACAACCCTATAAGATCGATCGTTGAGAACATCGTTGTCGAACCTAATCCTAAGAAGAGAATGATCGCATTGTCGATCGGTGAGTTGTTTTGTCACGGATTTTCACAGTTTTGGAGAACGAGATTTTTTTGTTTTCCTTCTTTTTTTTTTTTTTTTTTTTTGAAGACGAGAGGAGACAATTTATTTTATTGGTTTTTTAAAATATAATATGCAGAGGAAATATTTATTCAATAAAAATTGGATATTTCATGTATCATGTGTAA
>NW_014569858.1:100407-129511 GCF_001313835.1 Polistes canadensis
TTTTTTTTTTTTTTTCTTTTTCTCCCTCTCCACCATCGATGATATTATTTTCTGCCAGATGTTTCGATACCGGGTATTGACATTTTCATGAATATTAATAAAATATCATTCTCTCGAAGCGTTATTGTTTTTTTTTTCTTTTTTTTTTTTTAAGAGAAACTCATCGATACCCATCAACCCTTTACTAATCATGTTAATCACGAGTTACCTTGCGATACACTTTAAAATCATAATAGTGATCTATTTCGTGATGTAAAAAACGTTTCGTAATTTAATTTTACACGTATTATTGCCTTGATTAATTTGTGTTTCATACAATCTTTTTTTTTGTTACAATCTTGCCATATTTAAATCATACATTTTCATTATCATACTTATGCGTTAACGTTAGCATATAATTAGTTAAGAATTGAACGTCAAAGTATATTTCAATTGGAATGAAATTCTCAAATTCTACTTGTTTCCCTACTTATATCCGCTTTTCTCCAGGACGTGATTCTGTGTAGTGGTTGTTCCTGTGCCCTGGATCTCTGTATTACAGCATTGGCAAAAGAAGGACAGAACATTCTGATTCCACGTCCTGGTTTTTCTATTTATCGAACGTTAGCGGAAGGTCTAGGAATTGTGGTGAAGACTTACAATCTTTGCGTAAGTTTTTATATCGCATTAACTTCGAGAATTTTCCAAGATAACTTTATCGAATCATTTTCTTCCAACAATTTTGTGTCACACAACATATATACAAATTTATAATTAACGAAATAATAATGTGTCGTTTACGATTGCACACACACACACACACAACAATTGTAGAATACTAATATTGAAAATAACTCAAAAAAAAAAATATTGAAAGAAATTATTTCGTAGATGTTACATAAGAAAAAGAAAAAAAAGAAAAAAAAAGAAGAAGGGAGAAAAATCTTAGAAAGTAAAACAAAAGCTCGCGGATATTATTTGCCCTAATTTTCGTATATTCACGGCAAGTCATCCCTTCTTCAGCAATTCGTTTTTCCTTCTCCCTTCGGGGTGACGGGAATGAATAGTAGTGACTACCTCGAATGGTAATCGAAAGAGGGGTGGGGGGAGGGGTCCTTCTCGTCGGATTCTATTAATATTAATCGTTTGCTTTCAGCCTGAACGCAATTGGGAAATCGATCTCTATGACCTGGAGACGAAGATCGATGAATCTACGGCAGCGATAGTTATAAACAATCCCTCGAATCCATGCGGTTCTGTGTTTAGCCGCAACCATATACTCGATATTCTGAATATTGCTACCCGTTACTACCTGCCTATCATCGCTGACGAAATTTACGAACATATGGTGACCGTCTTTTCTTTTTTTTCTTTTTTTCCCCCTTTTCTTTCTCCCTCCAATCAATATTCCCATAGATTTGTTCAATACTTTAATCCTAATTAATAATCCGCGCGCGTGCTTTATTTTATTATTTTATTATCCAAGACTATAAAGTCAACGCGTTAAATAATTTAAACAAATCAATCCATCGTTCGCGTTCGTTATAAAATCCAAATAAAATCCGTCCGTTTTAATATTAATCTTTTGATATATTTTCTTGAATATCTATATCTATATCTACGTATATCCCACATGTGTGGATAGTTACGAACTAACGAGAGAACATACAATACGTCGTCCTCGTGTGTCGTTAGACACCGATAATAATCATACCTCTTTTAAAAAATGTATCGCATGGAAGTAGTTTGCTGCACGATATTCGATACCTAATGAAAAAAATAACGGATGCGTCGGTGATAAATATTCATAGATTTGTACGACGTAGAAAAATATCTGCGTCAATATACTTGCATTTTAATCATTATGTTCTACTCTTTATTTCATACTAGGTTTTCCCTGGACAAACTTTTCACTCGTTAACGTCCCTCCCGAGCGAAGTTCCGATTTTATTGTGCAGCGGTCTTGGAAAAAGGTAAAAACATTGAAAAGATTCTTAAGATTAAAACAAATAGATAAATAGTTGGATATTATTGATCGATTATGGTTAGACCTTCATTAATTCTTCAACGAGTTATTATTCATCGTGAATCTTTTTGAAGGTTTTTGGTACCTGGCTGGCGTATGGGATGGATAATCATCCACGACAAACAAAACGTTTTAGAGGAAGAGGTTGGTAAAAGATCGATCGTTTTTAAACCAAGACCACCGGCAAGTCGAAATTAATTACTTACTTTTTGCAAAAGAATTGTTTTCGAATCGAGGTCGCTATCGAAATATCCGCGAATCTCTACTCAGCTCGTTGTACGAAGCTAAAAGTGTGGATCGGATTAAATTTTGTCGATAAAACTTGAAAAGTTTCGTCTCATTCCAGATCGTTCTGACAATCTTTTCAATTTTCAATTCGTAATTTAACTTAAACCTTAACGATTTATCTTTTTTTTTTTTCTTTAAAATCGATACAAACAATTAATAAATTGTGCGCGTGTGTTGCCGTATAATATACATCAATATTGTTCTTTGAATAATTAATTTTCATTGTTTTGTTTTGCTTCGTTTTGTTTTCTTTTTTTTTTTTTTCGTAAAAGAAGTTTATTAGTGGTCGTTTAAATACCAACGATAACATTTCAGATTCGCAAGGGTTTGCAATGTTTGAGTCAACGAATTATTGGTAGCAATACGCTTATACAGGGTGCCTTACCGGCCATTTTAAGGAATACACCTCAAAAGTTTTTCGACGACGTCATGTCCACCTTGCTCGTGAGTTTTTCCTTTTTTTTCTCCCCTCTCATTTTCTACATTTTATTCATCCAATATTATTATCCAATATTAATCTATCCTGTTACTTTGTTTTTTTTCTTTTATCATTGTTAACAAATCAACCACGTTATATTTCTTCTAATGGATTGTTTTTCTTCTTGCAGACCCATTCGAAATTGTGTTATAATTGTATAGCGAAGATTCCAGGATTGAAGCCGATAATGCCAGGCGGTGCGATGTATATGATGGTAAACTACGATTAGGCTTGAATCGAACATCTCTTCCAATCATGATATAATCTAGATCATCCACATTAACGTCCAACTATAATACGGTCAATCAAACTGAATATCAATTATTTCATTTCTATTTTCGATTATTTGAAATATATTTTTCTTTTCACATTTTATATCGGAAACATTAATTAATTGTATTTCTACGATCCACGATACCCTTCATTATTTTATTTTCATTAATTTAAATAAAACGATCGATATATTAATTGTCCCATTAATTTTCAGGTTTTTATAGACTTATCCTGTTTCCCCGAGTTTAATACCGACGTTGAATTCGTGCAACGTTTGCTTATGGAAGAATCCGTTTTTTGTCTGCCGGGTCAAGTAAGTGAATAATAAATTTGATCATTTTGATTATTTGATGATTTATTATTAGCACGATCAATTGTCTGTTATAGTGTTTCGACTACCCTTCGTATATGAGACTGGTAATTACCATACCTCAACATATGCTCGAGGAAGCGTGCAAAAGAATTGAAGAATTTTGTTGGAGACACCATTACAAAACGGCAGAGATTAGTAGGAAAAATAATTTGATTGAAAATTGACGAATGGAATTAATGCAAATTAGAATAATGATTGAGAAAGTTATATAATAATATTATTCAGGAAAAAAAGACAATCAAAATGATAATCTTACGAATGTTAAATCGTAGATCCCCGTAAAAGGGATTATCGTTTTTATATACTTTTTTTTTAGTTTTTCTCTAAACGAGTAATAATCATCTTTACAGAATACTACCTGCCCCTTTTTACCAAATAAAATGATCGACAATAATAATGATAATAATAAAAATGAATAAGAAATAAGGTTGATTTCTCTCGGTCTCATTGTTTAACGAAAGAATTCAAAGATCTCACTAACGACAGACGTAGTTGGAAAAGCATTGGCACTTATTGTTAGAAGTAAAACGGAATTTCCCAGGCTTAAGGGAATAAATAGTATAGTAGAGAACGTCTGAATCCGTAAGTAAAATCGATTGTAGTTCCGTATTCCTTTTTGTATAAAAGCACGCTCGTCGGTTCCAGAGAAATTCGCTTTTCGTGTCGTCGTGGTCGATCGATTGGACGTTGAATCTAATGAAGCAGCAAAGTCAATGCGAACGTACGAGTACAACGTTTTTCAATTGCGTTACTACGTCTTTACTACTACTACGTTCACCGTTTAAATCATTTCAATCCTTTTTCTCTTTGGGGTGAGAATTATTTTTATTCTTTTAGTTTAATCGTCAAATTGTTGTTGATCTTTTTCCTTTAAGGCACGATCAAACGTAACTACCTATTACATTGTTATCGATCGTTATAATAAACATTTTCTTTCGTTAAATCCTTTTTTTTTTCTTTAGTACGAATTATAATATATTACAAATCTGATGAAAAAAAAAAACAAATTAGATTGATTTACGATGAAACGTAAAAAATCATTTTCAATTTTGATAAGAGTTAATAACAAAGGTTTGTAACGTGAATACTGAAAATTTGTATTAGATTTCGTTTAAAATTATTCGCACGATTTAGCTGAGACACACAAATTGATCGTTCGGATTCGTGGAACTCGATTACACCTTAGACGTCTTCGATCGTTTCTTCCGGCTTCATCTCATTAGTACGACTCGATAGGCCATTCCACTCGTCTCGTTTCTTCTTCTCCCTGCAACCTCTCGAGCGAGGAAAGAAAAGAAAAAATACGAATCGTTACTCGGTCTTAATACACGTTGGCACTTATTTTCAATCGGAGCTTGCAACCAATTTTCTTTTTCTAATTGTAAGAGATTTTTTTCATCGAGTTTCAATCAAAAAATACAAATCCCAAATAAGTTGAACAACTTTCTTATGCTCGATCGTTTACTTTTATCCAAATGTTTTATCTCGTTATGATTTAAACTATATTTTATTGGTTAAACGTTGTATTAGTCGCATTAGATGAAACATCGGTATGCATAGAACGTTCGCGCAAAGATAAAACGATTAGTTTGCTCTCGGAATTGAAAAGATAAATCGATATTAAATGCGTCTATGTCTCGCTCTCTCTCTCTCTCTCTCATGGGTTCCGTCATTTTTAATGTCGTTACGTGACGCGTCGAATGATTTTGTGTCGGTGAATATTTTTTTTTTATTATTTTCTTTGCGAAACGCGAAAACTCGATCGATTCACGAACCAGTCGAATTTACTTTTTCGTTTATTGATTTTAAACACGAAATGAAAGAACGTTATATATAATTTGATTTATTATTTCGAAAAGAAATCGAATTCGCAGTAGATCATCATCTTCCGACAAGTTGATTGGATCGAAAAACGCGTAGATAATTTTTATTTATTTTCTTTTTCTCCAGGAATCCATCGGAGATGGACGAAATTTTTACAAACTTCACAGTACGATTTAATATATTATTTCTTACTATTTTCTTCTCGCGCGTCTAAGATCTAATTAAATGTTGTTGCTTTGTGTATTATAAATAAAATATTATTCGCAACTTTATAGACATGATTGACTGGTTAAGCCGTTAAGCTTATGCGATTACATCTTACGGATAGACGAAGTAAGCGAGAAACTTGAAGCGAATGATGAAGTCAAGTTGAAGTGGATGAAATTGCAATATTCAGATATCGTTGGAGAGTAAGCTCCCCTCTGAGAGAAAGGTACATATATATATATATATCTCTCATCTTAGAGATGGTTCAAATAGCCCTGGCATTAGACTATCTTCTCTCGGCTCAATTCTAAGATAAAAGCCTAATATTATTTCTAACTTAAAGTATTATTTTGTGGCTACTCTTATTTGGCAAACTAGCAACGGAAAAGAAACGTTTCATTATTCTGTCGGAATATATTTGTGCTTGAAAAGAAAAACAAAAAATAAATAAAAAAATAAATAAATAAAAGCACATTGTTTCTTTCATAAAACACGAAGAAAAAGAAAAAGAAAAAGAAGAAGAAGGAAAAAAAGTTAAACGTAAAGACACAAAAGGAGGATGACTTAAAAGTTCCATTGCGCTAATATAAAGGGTTAAAGGGGGAAGCGTAGAGAGAGTGAAGGGAAGGGTAGGGTATGGTAGGGTAAAGGGAAGCGTAAAGGCGAGCGTGTAACCTTTGATAGGAGAAGTTGCGGATCGTGCTGGTAGAGACCGCTCGAGGAGCATGCGTGAAATGAGTTTTCTCTGGAGAGAGAGACGACGGGTTTGGATGTGATGGTGGTGGTGGTGGTGGGATAAGTTGGTGGGGGAGTCGGCACGCCGAGTGGAAGAACCCCACCATCGTTGTTCTACCGAACGATCCGGGAGGCTCGTGGAGGTAGTGGCCCGCGCCCCACAGCCGCGTCAACTTCGAAGCGTCTTTGTTGCTTCACGAATCCATATATATATATATAGATATATAAACGTTACTTTTTTTTTTAATTACATATTCTCAAGCCCCAATTCTCTATCCTTTATCTCCTCATTTTTAAATCATTATTCCTCGATCAAAAAACGATACGACCGAGGAACGAACGAGGACACCCAACCGATCCCCGGCTTCTTAACAGTGAAGTATCGTATCTTCTTTACGTTTTCCCTTTTGTTTTTATTTATTTCCGAATAAAATACGTCATACCGTATGTATTTCGATCGTTCTTGCTCTTTAGTTCTCTCTCTCTCTCTCTCTCTCTAGGTCTGTCTGTCCCTTTTTTAGAAGGGAAAAGGTCGAACGCGCGAGAGAGTTTGCTCGAGTTAGGTGACGTCGTTCGCCGCGAGGTGTCGAGACTAGCGTATAGAGGGTTGCTTCGAAAGGGTGTAAATGAGAAAGAGAGAGAAAGAAAGAAAAAGAGAGAGAGAGAGAGAGAGAGAGAGAGAGAGAAAGAGAGAGAGAGAGTTAAAGACGAAGAGCTTTTGGTGACGTTTATCTCCCCGCGATCTATCTCGTAAAGTTCCTCCCCCTGTTCGTTGTTTCGCGAAAAAGTAAAACGAACGGAAATTCCTTGGCTTAACTAGGTATAACACTATACTTAAAAAAAAAAAAAAAAACAAATTTAAGTGGCGCGTGCGATCGACGTGCTTCAGTGAAGCCCGGCGCGCTAGGGGTGAAAGCTCGCGTCAAGCGGACCACCCTCGTTGATCGTGTGACACACGACCCGTGCAGGTAGGACAACGGACCAACAGAAAAGTGTGTTAGAGAGAACTATCTGTGCCCTCTGGATAGGTGCCGCTCGAGTCTTCCTTCGGAGCTTTTCAACCCTCGTTGATCTTCAGAAGGAATCAGAAACGTCGCCGCCCAATCACCGAGTGAGTACTGTCCGTCTGTCTGTCTGTCTGTCTATCTGTATGTCCACCTGATTAACTAAATTATCCTCATTTACTTAGCTGCTTTTTTTTTCTTTTGTGTTTTTACTTTACACAATCACACGGATATATTTTTTCTTTGACAATCCTCTACGTTCCCTCTCTCTTTCTCTCTCTCTTTCTCTCTCTCTCTCTCTTTTTTTCCCCTTTGATCTTATCGTTATAAAACGTTAGTGAGCTTTCTCTCGGCCGAACCCCAGAACAGGTTATTGATTTTGTCGAAGTAAGGAGGCACAGGACGTACGCCCTGCGACTTTCCTTCTCCGTCGCACCCTCGCCACCCCTTCGACCTCGCTTGTCCTTGATCCTTCCTCCATCGCTACCTCTTATTTCCTCCTCTTCCATTTCCTCTTCCTTCTCCTCCACCTCTTCCTCTTCCTCCTCATCCTCCTCCTCCTTCTACTTATCTTCCACCTTCTCTTTTGCCAACTTGGTTACCCCACGTTACGAATACTTACCTTTTTTCTTATACATCCTACGATTAGCAGGTGATCGCAACGCGATCTCTCGTCGAGTATTTTAGGGCGCGCCTACTAACTTTACTCTTTCGATTTCGAGACCGAGGAAACATTTTTCGAAACGATTTTTGAAAATCTTATCAATCCAATATCCAATATTATCGTCTTTCGTCATACAATTTTGTCGATGTTTCGATGAAATCATGTTTTTGTAATTTACTTTTTAAATAATTTCCTCAAAATGTAATTAATTGAATTTGTCACTCCCGCACGGAAAGAAAGAGAGAGAGAGAAAATTTATTTTATAACAATTTCAATAAATGACATTATTTAATTGAAATGCAAGGTCGATGAATGTTTCGATCGAAGTTAAATAAAGCAAGTTAGTGTCGTTGAACCAACACGAAAGAGATATACCGTAAAGGTATTATGTATCGTGTTCACGCGGTACGATGCACTCGCGAGGGGATTTCATTGAGGGGGTAGGAGGGGGGAAGGTGAACGAGAGAGTTCATCGATTCTACTCGAATCTATCGTATCCTCGTTTTTCGCAACGTGATGCTCCGCAGTTGTTTCGCAAGACCACCGCCTCGTAGTAAATCGATAGGAACCACGAGACGGCGAGACAGCAGAGAAAGAGAGAAAGAGAAAGAGAGAGAGAGAAAGAGAAAGAGAGCGAGTTTTCTCTCTTTCTATTTTCCCCACTTTTCCCCTCGTACCCTCTGTTTCCATGGATTTCTACCTTCATCTTTCGTTATTTCATTTCTAGGGTGTAGGATGGATATTATTCAATTTACCCAAGACTTCATTTATTTTTTTGGTTTGCTTTTCTATTAATTTTAATTTCCACAAAACCGTTGTAACTTTCAAGTTACTCGCTTAAATATTTGAATTGTTGTTTATTCCGCATTATTTGTCCGTACTACGGATTTGATTACACTTTAAACTGTAAGTTGGTATTAACTCGAAATCCGTTATAAATTTATAAAGATAGTATTACTTACACAATTACTATAGTGTTTAATTTAATATAATAATTATAAAGTAATTATTTGGATCATGTTATTGAATCCAAATGAGACCGTTGTGCATGCCACGTACACACCAACCATATCTATAAATTTAATACCAATGTAAGAGAGAATAAATATGCGTGAGGGTATATATATATATATATATAGGTGCACACGTACTTTCGCTGTCGCGCGCTATTCAATTATGCGAAATATTGTCCATCGGTATACCGAGTGAACACCCTCTGAATAGTTCAATGATTGTTACAAAGTTCGTTATTTTTGTTTTTTGTTCTTTCTTTTTTTTGTTTTTTCTTTTTGTCTTTCTTTTTTTTGCGGTTACGATTTATTAAATTAAATTTCATGTTCTCAGTTTTTTTTTCTTCATATTACAACGTAAGTACTAATTAAGTTTTTATTAGAATGAATAATACAAACGTGACAGGAAAGAAATGAAAGTTTTGAAAAAAAGAAAAGAAATTAAGAGAGGTCAACGTACCGTTGCGATTTCAATGAATTTTCTTTACCTGAACGAAATTCACAATAGTTTTAAACAAGAACGCGACGTGATTTGGCAAAATGCCGAAGAAAAATATCGTAGCGATTAACAGGCCCGATAGAAATTCCATCGAATATAACTCGCTGTTTTTTTTTTTTCTTTTTTTTTACGTTTTCATGGAAAAGAAAAAAAGGGGAGGAGAAAAAGAAAAAACTCAATTTGTCGGAGGAAAAAAACAGTGAACGTTTATTAATTAAAATCAATCGTGATATCTTTCACGATTACGTTTCTTTTTATTCGTTAAACCGAGAACTGACATAAACGAATAAAAAACCATCAACATATTTCAACGGGGTTGTTACTATTTCTATTATTTATTTCGTAATCGAATAACGCGTACGGGTATAATTTACTTGACAATATATGAAAAAATGGAACACATATAATATATAAATTTAAATTGAGGATATAAGGAGCATAAACAAAAAGTATCTTTTTAAGATGAAGTAGCCAACGTTGTTGCACTATATTCTCCGTAACCTAAATGTGTAAAAGGTAGGTATGGCGGTAATAGATGCCGTAATATGTTTCTGGATCATAATATAGGATTTATCGGAATGTTCTCTTTGTGCCTCGCGTAGAAATGGTCTCGCGAATGCGAGGCCATTGACTCTCTCTTTCTCTCTTCCTCTCTCTCTCTTTCTCTCTCTATCTCATTCTCCCTACGAGAGTTGGCTCTCTTCTCTGATGTAGTATACATATACCAATGGAAAGCCGCCAGTCCCAAAATACTTCGGAAGTAACGTTCGTGAGTTAATGTATCGTATCTACCGTTCATAATGATGCTTTTGCTCTCTCTCTCTCTCTCTCTATCTTTTTGTCTCTCTTTGATAATATCAAATGATCTTTATCATTATCTGGAACAGTTAATTCAAGATTTTCCCGAATTCGTTGTCACACTTTTTTGTTCGGAATATTAATAACTATTTTCTTTCTTTTCCTTTTCTTTTTTCTTCTTTTTCTTGATATAACTCGAACATTGCACGACTCGGAGAAAGACTGATAAATGTTGAATATTTTCTTTTTCTTCTTCTTCTTCTTCTTTTTCTTCTTCTTCTCGTGGGGAGAGGGAAAAAAAGTTTATATTACGAAAGAAGAAATATAGAACGGAAAAGGAAAGGGAGAAAAAGCCCTTCCATCATTTTTATGTATGTATGTATATAAGATTCTTTCGAAATTCGTTCGGAAATATGTATATTTTTCGTTGGAAAATAGGTGAGGAACGTTTTACTTCGACGTGACACCATTGAGGTTGCGCGCGCAGATTCCTTTTTCTCTCTTTTGCCAATATAGACGACGAGAGATGATGATATTCGCGAAAGCGGTTCGTTACAACAAGGGTTTTTCCTTCCCTTTTTATTTCTTCTTTTTTTTTTCCGCAAGCTCTTCCCATTTTTTCGCTTACTTTTCTTCTTTTTCTCTTCCTTCTCTTTATGCAGAATTTGCTTTGGTTCTTTTCAAAATAAGAGAAACAAATAGATCCGAATTCGTTCGTATTCTTTGTTATTTGTCGAATCACTTGTTAACGTTATTCCAAAAGATTTCTTTATTTCGAATTAGTTATTTAATCTCGAACAATCAATTAAAATGTTTCAATAAAAGTCTTGAAAATAGAGAAGAATATCAGGGATACGCAATCCCTATATATAATATTCACCATTCCATATCACATAGAATCTGGTTTGGTTCGTTATCGACTAGACAACTGGTGGCTGAGTGTTCCTGACACTCAGTTTTCGTCCAAGATTCGAATCATCTTCGATGGGGAAGATGCTTTTCCTTGGGTTCACGTAAAATCGTTCGATCAACGTCCGATGCTCTTTGAAACGTGTCTCCGAGCTTTTCTATTAAAACCACGAGCCATAGGTTCCCTTTCTAAATTATATCGAAAATTGCTGAGAGACAGAGAAAGAGGGAGAGAGAGAGAGATGTTAAGATTTTGAAATAATCATAAAAATGTTACTGAATTATTATAGCGTGGTATTTGAAAATATTCTCTTTTTTTTCTCTCTCTCTCTCTCTCTCTCTCTCTCTCGAATAATTCAATTTCGTAGAAATATCGTATTATACTGATTAAGATAAAATAAGTGCAGTGTTCTTTGATAAAATAAAACACGCTCGTTTCTAGGTCTTTTTGATCCAAGAGAATAAAAGGGATTGACGCTCTAATAATTATTAAAAGTACTGCGTGTGTCTCGTCTTTACTTTCTTTACTTACTTGACACCCTTTCGATGGTTTCATCGCGTTTCATTTTTACGACAACGACAACGTCGGCTGCTCGTTTGCTTGGATGTAATTTTGCTCGAATTCAAGTTTAGTTATCGTTCTCTCTCTCTTTTTCTCTTTCTCTTTTGGCGAGGTGTTCTATTTTTTCTTTCGGTCCACGTGAAAAAAAAAAAAAAAAGGAAAAGAAGAAAAGAAATCCACTACATCGTCTCTACTTTTTCATTCTTCTCGCGAACTCTTTAATGTTAGCGTGTTGCCAAGTTGTACTTAGCGTAAGATAGGTCAGAGTTCAAGCGTTCTACCTACTCTACATTTTTTCTTTTTTCTCCCCGAGCGATAGTAAGTTACTAATATGAATTATGTTAGTTTAAGGAATGGAGATCACAATCGGTGGAAAAAAATGCAAGATATTTGTTATCATTTATCATACGTGTACGTTTACAAGGTGTTTATACAAAACAATCTATTTATCTAAGTCAGTCGGTTTTTCTCCCCTCCTCCCCCCCCCCACGCCACGATTATTCCTGTATTCCGACACTTTTTTTTTTTTTTTTGATTATTATCTTTTGCATCACGCACGCGATTTTTAACAAGGACATTAAAGGGAATCGAGGACAGAATTTCCATAAGTTTGCAAATATTGCTTTCCCGCGATTCAACTGGGAGGGGGGAGGGGGAAGATTTCTCTTCTTTTTTTTTTATCGTTAGCGAGCCGCGGAGGAGCTTTTTTTTGGGAATGCAACCGACTCCTCGTATCTATTTCGTTCGTTCTTTCTTTCTTTCATTTCGAACGCGATAATTTCTAGGTTCAAGTGAATGCTTGTATAAAGTTCGAGATCCTTTACCAGGAATGGGCGTTCCTGGACTAGATTTTGTCGACGACGGTGCACCGTGCATCTCGCCATGCATCTCGCCGTGCACCAATTCGTGTGCCATCTAATTAAGGCTCATTGTTATTTGCACCTCTCTCTCTCTCTTTCTCTCTATCCAAACGTAAATTCACACTTTGTCGTTTGAATCTTCCGTCGTGTTCCTATTCTATTCTAATCCCATGAATTCAATCGTTTTATCTCAGTGATGTTTTAGGTATCGTCAAGAAAAGATTTGAATTTTTCATTTAACGCCTTTAATTATAAACTTGTGATGACAACACGCTAACTAATGTTTTAACAGATTAAAATATCTCTCGGGAGAGTGAGAGAAAGAGAAAATAAAGTAGAAATGAACAGTAAAATGTGTCTCGTGAGTCGGAAAAATAAAAAAAAAAAAAGAAAAAGCGTTTAATCTTTGGCAAATGAAAAACGAGAAGGAGTCGTTAGAAAGTAATACTAATTAGAATGCATCCGTTCCATGGCAATAAAGGTTTCCTGAATCGTAGGGAAGCATTCGAGTCTAAGGACTCGAGGGAGAAGGACCCCTATTGGTCTAGGGGTGTTTCCCCTTGTTGCACCAGCGTCAGTATACAATGCTCTAAGGAAGACTAATGATAATGGTGACAGTTACGAAAGGAAGAAAAGAATATTTTTATATATTTTTATATTAAAATCATTCAAAGAGAGAGAGAGAGAGAGAGAGAGAGAGAGAGAGAGAGAGAGAGAGAGAGAAAGAGATTTGAAGTCGAGTTGAAATGAACGAAGAGAAGAAAGGTAGAAAATACGGAAGGGGTTAGGAATGAACTGTTTGCATTCTATCGAGCGAGAATTTAGGCGGGAATAGTTGACATTACACTCGAGAAGCTTGACCCTTTTCCTTGAACTTTCAACTAATGCTGATAGAATAATTGTTTGTGATAATATTTAAATTCGTGAAAAACCTTGGTACGGTAGAGTAAAATTTTAATTCTACCAAAGTGTATAGAGTCGCGTGCGCATTTTATTCTGGTTGCGTGGTTTGTGTGTGTAGTTTTTTTGTTTCTTTTTGTTTTTTTTTTTGTTTTGGTTAATAGGATACAAGAAAAAACGCTCGTAGAAAGAAAAAAAAAAAAAGAAAAAACGAGGAAACAGAGTTTGATGACGAGCGAGTTCTCGAATTAGACTCATACAACATGCCCGGACTAAATTATCGGCTTGGTTTCACGCTGCGTCACACACAGTGTGTATGTGCCATGCTGTGGCCGCCGTTTTACATATCCAGCGAGTATTATAAAGTTGGTCACGCCATATGGTGTCGATGGAGCGTGTAAAGGGTTGTCGGTACTCGAGACTCTGAAAGCTGCTTGCTAGTCCTTCACCTTGGATCTGGAGAGGTCGCCATTACAAGGAGAAGGAGATCTTGCTTCTCTTTTGTTTGAACTTCCTTTCCTTTCCTTTCCTCTCTTCGCCCTCTCTTTCTCTCTTTCGTATGCGCATATTTCTGCAAGCGCACGTTCGCTAGTCGACGTTTCTGACAAAAGAGACCTTTCTCTCGCGCACCCTCTACCACCGTAAATATTCTCTAGACGTTCTGTCAAAGGACGCGTTATCTTCTTCGAAAAATGCCACTCTCTTCTCTCACTCTCTTTCTATTGGTCGAGTATTCGTATTCAGTAAGCGTAATGAATCGCATGTCCGGCCAATGAACGACATTGGTTTTACGTCTCATTCTATTTATCATTCTTTCCCATGTGTAAAGTAACAACGAAGTCCATAGTGTATTTTTTTTTTTTTCACTTTTTATTCCGTGTAATTTGATATCACACCTCGTGTCGACCTACCAAGAAGAAATCTTATATATATATCTGTTTTTTATTATATATTATCTTTCGATTGAAAAATTGACTGTGATTATTTGTTCTTTTACTATTTTTGTTTTTGTTTTCCCCCTTGTCTCCTCGGTTATTCGAGAAAAAAAAAATAAATCAATATAGAATGCATTTTTCATCTTTGCGAAAAGAAGTTTTCGAAAGGAAGTTTTTTTTTTTCTTTTTTTTTTTTTAACGGAAAGAAGAAAAAAAAGTCAACAGAGTCCCAAAAGTCCCTTTGTCCGTAGTAGTAGGAGTTGCATGAAATACGCCTCTGTCTTTCTATTCCCCAGGAGGCATACTGGGAGCATCTGGCTCGGAAGTCGTCAGAGAACCCAATGATTTAGACGCGGTCGCACGAGCGTGTCCCCTTGCGGCTGCCTGCCTTTTCCTTTCCTTCGAGTTTCATGGTGAACTGTTAGATATTTCGGATCGGGGAAGGAATGGTTTGATCAAATAAAATCTACCAACACCCGCATCCTATAATTTATATTTTTCTTAATCAACATTATTTTTTTTTTACGAAGGAAACGACAACGAGGGCTAATAAAAAGGGGTAGGAAACAAATGAGTTGATCGTGGAATAGAACCCCCTGTTTCAATCGAGACATTATGGAATAATGAATTATGAAATAAAAAGAAAAAAGAAACAAAAAAAAAAAAGGAAACAATATAATTCGAGAAAGTTGTTCACAGATTAACTGGTTCGAGGAATAATAATAATAATAATAATAATAATAATAATAATAATAATAATAAAGGCGGTGTGTAGTAAGCGTAGTAAGTGGAGCAATGGGGGGCTGGTTTAGGACGCATGCAACCGCTATCGATTGACAAACTTCCAGCAGTACCACCACCACCTCCACAATCTCCACCACCTCCAGCACCTTCGCCACCGACGCCGCCGTCGTCGTCTCTTGGCTTTTCTCTCAATCAATTCAAGTAGCGTTCGTTCCTTCTTCTTTTCTCTTTCGTACGTATACTCTCCCTTTCTCCGTTACATTTACTACATACAGGGTGTTTCACCTGTATTTTATCTTTCCTCCTTCCTAATTCTTTACCAATGAAATCATCTTCGGAAAATAATCTCGATAGAAAAACAAAAAAAAAGATACATAACGTCGATTGAGAAATATTTTATTCGGATAAAATAAACGTATTTATTATCATCGATATATTTAAAGTATTATTAAAAAATAAGGAAATAAACACACCCGGTATATAGGAAAGTACTTACACATGCTCTCGGAGTCGAGCGCGAAATGTAAGGAAAAGTCGCGCGTGCGGGTGTATGTGTGTGTGTGTCTGCGTGTGTGCGAATCTCCCCTCTTGCTCTTTACCTTTTTCACTTGTGGAGTTTGTTGGTAGATAGCTAGCTAGCTAGCTACCCTAACTCACACTAACACTCCTATACTCTGCACAGAGAGAGAAAGAGAGAGAGAGAGAAAAAGCACCCTCGCTCAGTACCGTGAATTCTCCTATTCTCCCTTTACATGAAAACTACTACTATACGTATACCAACTATACCAGTGTTTTATGTCGTCGTCGTCGTCGTTGTAGTCGCAGTCGCCATCATTGCAGGATTTCCGTGAACCCCTCTCTGCTTTCTCTAGAATTCCCCCCTTGCTAAGAGAGATGAGAAATCTGTGTTGGGATGAGGTTTACAACCAAGCCAAGCCAGACCGAGCCGAGCTGAGCCAAGCCGTGCGCAGAAAGAAAAGAACACGTTGCTCTCTGTTGAGATAGAGAAAGAAGAGAGATCAACGTCCTTTCTCCAACCGAGGAGGCAGACCTCCTCCCAAAATCCCTCATTCCCCACCCATATCCCCCCCCACCACCACCCCGAAATATTTGACGGGCTAAACTGCGCCGGCGGCCTTTGCACGTTCGCGCGAATCGATGTGCGAACAGAGATCATCCGACAAATTTGATCTCTTTCGTTTTTTTTTTCTTTTTTTAAATATTAATCTTCTTCCTTATTAAAGGAAATATTTAAAAAAAAAAGAGAGATGGTTAATAAATTTAATTGATATTTTTTACTTGTTGATATTATTTCGAAAACGTGTTATTATATTCGTAATGTAATGGCGGATAGATATAATTTTTTGGTTCTATACGATAATATCTTTTTTTTTTTTTCTTCGTTCACCGACAAGATATCATATTATTATCTATCCAATCGAAATTGGTTTTTTTTTTTTCCACGAAACATCCCTATGACTCCCGGGGAGTTTCGTATAAATGCGATATACGCGTAGAATAGGAGAGACAGGAGAAAAAATCTCGAGATAACAAAAGAACGAAAATTTGGTCGAAAGTTTTTCCGAGTAAACGCGATTACCATCCCTCGCTCGGATTACCACGAGCTTACTCGATTTACCTCAATATCTTGTACCTTTGGAAAATGGAAGGAAGAAGATTGAACCTATTAAGGGACGATAAAAATAGATAAAACGCGTATCGATTGTACTTTTTGAATAATACTTTAGAAAATATTCACGGATGGTTAGTTGTACTTGGGGCAATAAAAATCAAATCGAATAAATGCTCGCCGATAGTGATCGAATATTGTTAAACGAATATTTAACAATGCGGTTGATTGGAGCAATTAATTACCAATTACCATTTTCAACACGCAAATGATAATTTATAATAATTCGAAGCAAATATCAAATTATTCCTGTTTAACTTAGGAAAATTTACAAAATGTAAAGATCAAACTGGCCGACTGATTGAACGAATTTTCGTTTGGAAAGAAACTACGAGACCTGGTTTTGAAAAAGCACGAGTCGTTAGAAAATGAAAGGAAAAGATTCGTTGGCAGAAAACGATCGAATTGAAAGGTCGAATGATGCAAACGAATACGTTTGCCCTTATGCAAAAAGGCGACTGTTTTTTTCAAATGCACCGTGCGGAATTAAATCAGAGTTTCCTGCAAAAGAAAAAAAGAAAAAAATAGATAGGCTCCGTTCTTTGTTCGGCGTGAAAAGGCTTAATTTATCGTCGAATGAGCAAACGTTTTTATTTTTTATCCAAAGAGACGAGAAAATAAACGTGTATCGTTGGAAGAAAGCGCATACAATAATTTCCAATTCCTGTTTATATATATCAAAGTAATAATATAAAATTTAACAGTTATACGAGTTCTCTCTCAATATAATTTTCAATTAAAGTAATATTATTTCACAATGCGCACACATATTATAGACATCAAATACAAATCAAAAAAGAAATGATATAAAAGCGTCCAATAATTATTACAAACAAAATGTTTATATACTTTATCGTATCTATTTTCAACGTGCAGTACAATATTTGCTGGCTTTATCGTCGACTAGAAAAAGAGTGACAAGATGAAGAAGGCTTAGAAATAAATATATACATGTATATATAGAGATACCATTACATATATACTTACATGTCTGAGTACATAGGTCATAGGTATTTCATTGTCCGTTGGATACGTAGGACGGAAGTAGCGACTGGCGAGTTGCCACAATCGAGACTGACAATGAGGGGTGTTGAAAAGGGAGGAAAAAAAGGATAAAAGAGAGAAAAGTCGATCGGGCGTTCCTCTTTGACGGCCGTTGTCTCCTTTTTCCTTCGTAACAACACGTATACACATATGTACATATATGTCTGTATGTACATATTCTCTCAATCCCTCATTAACCTTTTTACGAGACTCCTTTTTCTTCCTTTTTCCTTTCTTAAATCTTTATGAATATATCTTTGACTTTTTAATGCATCAACTCTTTTGTCCATTCGAAGGAACGAAGGGTCCACCCTTTCCTTCCTTCCTTCCTTCCTTCCCTTTACACCCTGTTCTCTTCTAGAATTTTTCTTAGAAAACATTACGAAGCTCGTTAGCATGTAACCCCTCCCAGACTTGTCTTAATTGACTCAATGGATGCCTACTCGGTCCGTCTGCTAATTTCCGACGCGATGATGAGGACAACCAAATGGTTTGGCTCATCTGATGTCAGAGAGGAAGGAGGAAGGGTCAGGAGAAAGGGAGAGATAGAGCAACCGATGAGGTCAAGACCGTGCTTAGGCGAATATATAATACTTCGTATAAAGACCATTAATCCTAGTAACGTTATCTACACGATTCTCATTCTAGAATTTTCATTTCTCATTTTCGGTTCATTAAGAACCATTAAGCGCGATATGTGTAGAATACTACAAATTATGGCATATTTTTCCATTATTTCATATTGTGTTATAATAGAGAAGATTTGATAACATTAAACCTATTCAAATTTGAATAGAAAATTTAATTCGATTAGATTTAATTGTGGTTGTTAATTGTGTATAAAAGTGATGTAAGAAACATTATACCTAAGGAAAAAGAAAATGCCTGGGTACGTAATAAGTTAATCTACTTGCTAATAAACTAAATGAGTCATATTTAACGTAGCTGGGAGATATTTTTCTTCCTTTTCGAGATAACAGCAGCAGGAGCAGTAGCAGCTAACAAAGGAACATCCCCGGAGAACAATGTGGAGAATATGAAATATTAAGAGATAGATATTTCATTCTCTTTTTTTCTTTTTTTTTTTTTTGCTAATAAACATTTTAAAGTGAAAGGAAAATAATATCGCTAGGAAAATTGGTCTTATTGGGATAAAATGTAAACAGGTTCCGTTAAGCGTTTCAAACAAAAAAAGAATTGCTCGATTTGAAATGCTGAATAATTTGGCTGGATCGGCATTTTTTACTCGGCAAATGGATTTTTCTTCGTACTCTTGTGTTTATTAAGACTTTTCTACAGGCACAAAAAAAAAAGCTTGCGAATATATTAGGTAACAAAGTTGCGATATTATTATATCCGTTAGAAATATTATATTTTAAAAAAATATAAAACTGCTAATTAATTCAAATACATTCAAGAGAATTACATTTAAA
This sequence comes from Polistes canadensis, assembly GCF_001313835.1. NCBI lineage: Eukaryota > Metazoa > Arthropoda > Insecta > Hymenoptera > Vespidae > Polistes > Polistes canadensis. The sequence goes on from NW_014569858.1 coordinate 119,643, forward strand.
CGTATACCGCGATAAGACTCTTATTAATTATTTAAGAATGAACTTGGAGGCTAAAATTATGAATACGTTGGAAAGGAGATACTTTTGTTATTTAAAAGTAAACTTTTCTAAAAATAAAAAAAGCAAAGAGGGAGAGAGAGAGAGAGAGAGAGAGAAATTCATTTGAAACGTGGCCTCTATCGCTGTACCAGATGATCCCGAGTTTATGCCCGAGGCAGAGTGCAGGTTATAGAAATCATCAACAATGCAAGAGAACACCGAGGGATTTTTTTTTTCATTTAAAAAAAGAATCCACCAAGAGAGAAATACTTTTAAACAACGTTATGTTATTTTTGTCTTTTTAGTTCAAACTTAATACAGACAAGTTGATTCATCGATTAAAATCGTCAATGGGTATTACGATAGTTATATTTATATACAATAATAATTTCTTAATAGAACGTTATATTAAATTCTCCTTTTTTTAAAAAAAAAAAAAACGGAAAAAAACATATTATTATAGTTGGAAAGCAAAAAAAAAAGGGATTGTTAAATACTAGGAATTATGAAGCAAGTCGTTTTCCTTCTTGATCGAAACGTTAGTAAGAAAGATGAGAGAGTAAGAGAGCTCGTTTAAAACTTTCGCTCGAAACTTTAAGTGGTTGGGTATGAGTAAGCACGGGACGATGACGACGAGTCGGTAGCCCTTTTTACGGCCACAATTACAGACTTTTTCGATTCCAGAGGTCTTCTTATGGCTACGAAGAAGATGAAAAGATTAAAACGTCGGTATAATTCGTTACAAGAATTATAGGGGCACGTCACGTATATCTTACATTCATTTTCTATGATTTACGTACACGTATTTTACGTTATTTTCATTCATCTACTACTATGTTTCTCATAGTAACTTGTCAATCGGATTGACAGTGTTTCGATAGTTATTGGTGAAATAAATATATAAAAAGATAAATTAATATTTTTTTAAAAATAAAATCGATCCTGGTTGAAATTTGTTAGGTAGATTGGGAAACTGCTAGGACAGAAAGAGAAAGAGAATTTCTGCATTATTCATATCGACGACTAGTTCTATACTCTCTGTGTTGGAATCTATGCATTCTAATCGCTTCTATAAGATGGAAATGCGAGCAAACTATCGGCGCATAATGCAAGATACCGATATTCCTTGAATCATATTATGCATCGTATTTTGTTAATTATTACGAACATATATATGTATATATGTATATATATATATATCAAGTATTTATATGGAAATATATTACTAATTAACATAAGATTTGAATAAAAATTCAATTAACATGTTTTTGCTGGGGAAAAAAATACAAAAATAATTGTATTGTTTCCGATCCGGAAGGTCAACATCGTGAAAATAAATTCTTTTTGTAGGTTTATGTATCGCTTTTCAGAACAGAGAGAGAGAGAGAAAGAGACAATCAACCAGCCAGCAAGCTAGTAGTAGGCCAGTCACTTAATACGTTTCGAGGAGGGATTAGGTGTCGTGTTTCTACGGACTTAAGTTGATATAATACCAGCAGCATGCTTGGTCGACAAGCATCCGCTCTCTTAGGTCAGTCTCCAGTCGATCTCGACTTTCGACTGTTTCGAGTTCGCCAGCATTTCAAAGAATGGGGGATGGATGGTTTCAAGTGTATATGAATTTACTTGCCACACACACATACACCCACATAAATATATATACTAACTGATTCCCACGGGTATATAAATATGTGTTCATAGAGATTATTTGCTAAATTAAAGAAGAACACCCCCACGCCGTTATATAATTTCAAAGTAATGTCAAATTTAAACTCGAAACCAATGCTAACACGACGAGAGTAGGAATATAAACAACGCTGAGGTCATAAGCAACTTTGGCAAGCTATCAAGTTTATCAATCAGTCGTCTACGAGTCGTTCTAAAAGGTAGTATGTGTTTTGTATTATCCTTTGGAAATATTATTTTTGAATAATTTTCGGAATAGAAGGAAACAACAGTTGTTCCGTTCTTTAGCACCAACATATATACAAGCGGAATAAAAGATATACAACGTCTGGTTACATTTAAAATACGCGTAAGTAATATGCAGGAAACATTATGGTAAATTTTCTTGATATACCTTGCACAAATGTACATTAAATGCTTCTCGCAGTATGCGTTATTGTCGTTTGTATTATTTACGTATGTAATATAATACATATGTACATTATAAATCATATTAATGGTATTTTAAATTATATAATATCTTTCATTGAGCTAATCAATATCGCAAATCATTTTGACCTACGATTTATCGAGCGATTACGAATAAGTTAGTCGTTATATATATAGTATATATATGTATATATGAACATATGTATATGTATATAAGTATATATAGATCTTTTTTGTGAGTTCAACGATAGAAGTACTTAAACGAGCCGCGACTGACCTCACGTCCGGTTTCTCTCGGGGCGTGAATGGAATCAAATGGAACGGAGGGTTACTAAATGACAATGGTCAACTCGTACGCGCCGGTTCTTATTTCCGGTGCAACGTTACGGACATTGTTCATCGCGTTGTCTGTCTGTCTGTCTGTCTGTCTATCTGTCGAGCGGTAGGAATGACGGGAGAACTACGCTCGCGTCGCTCGATGTCACCGACACGTATTGATTTCGTCTGGCAGCTGACTCGCACGAGACCTAGTATATGCACTTTACAAAGAAGAAGAAGAAGAACGGAAGTAAACTAACTTATGCCGTTGAAAAGATATAACAAAGAACTTAGCGGGATTCCTCCCGATATTGTAACTTTTGTTTCTTTTTAAATTTCAATCAATGATTTGCATAATATAAGAATTAACGGACATCGTGTTTGTTTTATTTCGTTGTTGCAGCTCGTGTTTGCAGCACCCATGCTTTAGTGAAGGCATCAGAAAGTTACCGAGAAGGAGCGGCAGGATGTGGCGATTACTCGTCTTTTGGATCCTAGCGATCAACTTGGCGAGGATCGATGGGAAAATCGCGGTTTTACCTCACGACGTTTATCCCGGTTACGAGATAACAAGATTTCACAGCGAATCTAAACAACAACAACCATCGAGGTTTCGTTTACGCGACAATGCCTTCTCCAAATATTTCACCGTCTTGAAGAATGGCCTTGTCATGACCACGTCGGAACTCGGACCATTGCTGGATCATCGTCGACCGATCGATTTGGTAGTTTTAGAAGAATTAGCAAACGGTACTGAAGCCCACGATCTTCGATTATACGTGATAGATCGTCGTCACGTGTTAACATTCTCCCAGGAACGTTTAGGGGAAGGTGAGGTCAGCGAAAATGCACCTGCCGGTACTCTGGTCGAAGGATTTCCACTTTTAAGAGCACGCGGCTACTTTCCCGTTCATTATACCATTCTACCAGACGAAAGTGGTGAAAGAGCGTTCGCTTTGAGAGAAGATCATTCGAACGATCGTGGTTTCAACGTTACGCTCGTTAACCACAGGCAAGGAGTCAGAGTGGTCACAGCTAAACCGCTAGATCGCGAAAAAAAAGAAAAATACAAGCTGGTGATACGTGCGTTCGATGGTAATTACGTGAGCACCACGAAAATCGGTGGTTTCGTTCGGGTTATCGATGAAAATGACAATGGTCCAGTTTTCGAGAAGGACGTTTACACCTTCGAAATTCGGCCTACGAATATTGAGGAACTGAGAGAGGGTATCGACATCGTTCCATCTTGGAAAAGATTTATGACGATAGGCAAGATCGTAGCCAAGGATGCAGATGGTGACAAATTGGCTTATAGAATGCTTACCAATACCGATCTTCTCGTCGTCGTTCCTCAAACGGGTGAACTTTGGTTAACCAATTTACCCGAATTAGCTCCCGAAGAAGATGCAGAACAACGTTTTATCATCGAAGCACACGATCTTCGTACTCCATCGAAAATATCCGAAAAGCCGGCTATAGTAATCGTCAGATTTCTAACCTCGGTAAACGTTCCCGAGCCCGAACTTCACAAGATTCGAAAGAGACGAGTTACCAGAGCTGTCAGGCCTACAAAGAAGATCGATTTTTCCGAGGCCGATGGCGACGTCGTTGGAAAAATAGCTTTTCATCTTGAGAAGGAAAACGAGAAGGAAACTTATAAGATCAGAGACGAGAACAAGTGGGTTACGGTTGGATCCAATGGATCCGTCATGGTCAAACAAAAGTGGGATTATGAAGCGCTCGGACTCGAGAAGACTATTGATTTTTGGGTTACCATAACTAACATGGGTAAGCTCCTTTTATTTTTTTCTCATTACGTTCATTTTAAAGTTCCGTTTCTGCAGATTATTTTTATTTCGATTAAATTTATTATCTTTTTATTTTATATATGTATGGATTTTATCATTTTGATTTTGTTCATTTATGTTAGATTAATTTTCTTATTAATTATTATTTGATTTCATTTTGTCGACTGTGCGAAGAGCTGTCTGAAGAGCTGTGTGCACGGTTTTACATCGATTACCCGTGCCCATTCGAAGACGGTACCAGCATTTGATTTTTTTTTCTCAAAGATCGCTTCGAAAAGCATTTGAAATTCTTTCGCTTTTCTGGACAGTCTTGATACACGCGTAGCAAATAAGCACAATTATTTAACATTTGGCACTCTTTTTATTAGTGGGAAGTATTGGGTATAGTTTCAAGATAAATTGATTATTTTCTAGCACGTTATCTCACTGTTACTAATTTGATATATTTTCTTTCACGCATAATTGGCATCCAAAGGATTTCAATGTAAGTATCATCGCAATATCATTCACTTCTCTGCACGTACACGCGCGTGTACGTGTTTATGTATATCCATGTGTGTGTGTATTTTTTTGTTGTTTGCTTAAAAGTATTTACAAAAAAATTCGAAAAAACAATATTCATTGCAAATTCATAGCGTTTCATGTTTGTTTCACATGTTTCACGAATGACGTATAGCACTGTTTAAATGGTTATTTCTATATTTAATGTTTTTGACATTATTTTGATATTCCATCTATCCCTGTGGTTACAAAGTCTGACAAAACGTACTTGATTAAAACGAATAAGGTCGCAATGAGTGACCAAACATACAGATCGTATCATTAAATTAATGAAATTGCTATTGAATTAACCGTAGTGACCCTATTCGAAATATACCAAATATCGTGTGTATATAATCATCTATTTGGTGAATAATATTAAATAAATTATAGACTGTCGTTCTCGCTTGAAATTATTAATTCAAGTTTCGTTAGATTGACTTTGTCAAAAACAAACAACGGCTTATCTTATTGATCTCGCTAAAGCATGCACATTTTTGTTGGCTTGTGCGCGTGTAATTCGTGTAAATTGTATATTTTCTTTTTTTTGTATACGTTATATATATATGTCGTTCGAGTTTTTGTGGTTTCACGAGGATGGGTTGAAAAAGTGAAATGTAATTTTACCGGAAAACAAAAAAAAGATAATTTCTACGCTAATTGTAAGCTAAAAACTTTTCAACCCAGCCACATGTGTGTTGCAACACGCTTACCATTGAATTGTGAAAATATAAAAATAATACGTAATCGTAGATACGGACAATCAACGTGTCATTATCAACATGAAGGACGTGAACGACGAGCCACCTTACTTCATTAACCGTCCTCTACCCATGCAGACTGTTGTACAGCTGAATGCACCACCAAACACGCACGTGTTCACGTTACAAGCAAGGGATCCTGATACCGATCACAACATTCACTACTTTATTGTTAGAGACCGGAGTACGTAAAAATGATTATTATATTTGACTATTACTATAACATTTTTTAAGATAATTTTTAATTTATTTCCGTTTGGTTAAATAATTACTCTTCATTGTTTTGGAAATCGGAATAGATGAAAATTATTATTACGAGTTGGAGTAATAACATTTTCGAATCATTTCCATTTGAGTTACCTTTGAGTTTGCTTTAGTTCTCTTTAATATGTTACATGGTTAGAGATCAGAGTGCGTGAAATTTCCTAATTATTATTATGATTATAATTATGAACATTTTCGAATAATTTACATTTAATTACGTTTGCGGGAACGAGTTGGGAAGAAAATTATTACGACAAGTATTTAAATATTCGGGAAAATAACTGTCCCGATGGGTTAACTCGACTTTTGATAGAACCTTAACGATTATGCAATTCTTAAATAATTCCATTAGCTTTCTAGACTAATTATAGATAAGATAGACGTCTATTAGAGTACTCTTCTAGCGTCCGTTGAATAATTTACGTGATATCTCTGGATCTGTGAAAATTGTCTTTTATTCTTAATCAACCGATCGATTTCTCCGTGAGTGCAACGTCCGGTTACACGTGAATAACGTCATGAAACCAATCTCCGATACTTATTTTCGTGCCCTTTTAATGTCGTTTAACATGCGACTACTTTTTTTTTCTTTTCTTTTTTTTTTTTTTTATTTTCGTTTCTTTATCGATAGACAGAAATGTTACGCTCTTAACAAATTCATCGTTACTAGTCTCGGACTGACCAACTCGATTGTTTATTGCATAAATATTTATAAAAATAGAATAATATTCGAAATGTAGATTTATCTTTCTTCTTTTATAGCCGGTGGTCGTTTCGAAGTCGATCAAAGATCAGGCGTAGTACGTACTCGTGGTACTGATCTCTTTCAGTTGGACATGGAATACGTTCTTTATGTAAAAGCCGAAGATCAAAATGGTCGAATAGACGAAAGACATTTCCAGTCGACTACGGAGGAACGACTATCGATCGTTGGTGGCAAACGTGCACCACAATTCTACATGACCGCTTACGAAGCTGAAATTCCAGAAAATCAAAAGAAAGATTCCGAGTAAGTTCATTTCCTTCGACTATTTATTTAAACGGTCTGTCTTTATTTCTGTTTTTTTTTTTTTTTTTATTTATCTCGAAAGGGTGAGATCGATTTTCTATATTCTCCAATTCGTTTGAATTTGCAGCATCATATCGGTTAAAGCCAAGTCATTCGCCGATCGTGAAATTCGTTATACATTAAAAGCTCAAGGACAAGGTGCTGCGGGAACTTTCAATATAGGGCCAACTTCTGGTATCGTCAAGTTAGCAAAAGAACTCGATTTTGAGGATTTACGTCAACCACATATATATTCGTTGATAGTTACTGCTACAGAAGATTCCGGTGGATTTTCAACGACGGTCGAGGTACTTTTAATAGTTTTAAAATTTTTTTTCATCAAAATAAAATGATTGAACTTGAAGGATAATTTAATTTTGGAAATAGTTCATTATCGTCTTGTGATATAATTCTAATATATAAATTGTATACATCATATTCGCATATTTGCAGTTAACCATTAGAGTTTCCGACGTGAATGACAACGCTCCGAAGTTTGAGTTACCAGACTACCAAGCTCACAATGTCGACGAGGATATTCCTTTGGGTACCAGCATATTAAAAGTTAAAGCAACTGATGCCGATTCTGGAGCAAATGCGGAGATCGAATATTTAGTTTCGGACGATCATTTCAGCGTCGATTCGAACGGTATCATCGTTAATAATAAACAACTGGATGCCGACAATAACAATGCTTATTATGAATTCGTAGTTACGGCTAAAGATAAAGGTAGGTTTATACAAAATTAATTGTGACACCGTGACAATCAAACTAATGAACATTGAAATATCATTAGGTACACCTTCGAAGACTGGTACGGCTACTGTACGAATTTATACTAAAAATAAAAACGACGAGGAGCCGAAATTTTCCCAACAAGTGTATACGCCAAACGTTGACGAAAATGCCGGACCAAATACATTGGTGACAACCGTGGTGGCGTCTGACAAGGACGGTGACAACGTTCGCTTTAGATTCGTTGGAGGAAATATTACGTCGGGACAATTCGTTATCGAAGAAATTACTGGAGTAATTCGTCTACATGGGGATAAAATAACTTTGGATCGTGACAAATACGAACTTAACGTGACAGCTTTGGACGATGGTGCATGTTGTTTGAATGGGGATGCGACGATCCATACCAGCACAGCTGTCGTTGTTGTTTTCATAACCGACGTTAACGACAACAAGCCGGTGTTCAAAGATTGCGGAACTTACAATCCTAAAGTCGAGGAAGGTGCTCCTAATGGAAGTCCGGTGATCAAGGTACAAGCTACCGACGAAGATAAAGGTGTCAATGGGCAAGTGAAGTACTCCATAGTACAACAACCTAATCAGAAAGGAACTAAGTTTATGGTGGATGAGGAAACTGGCCAAGTATCCACTAATAAGGTAAGTATTTTGAAAAATATTATTTCATAAAATTTATTACGATTATGTAAAAAATTAAACGAAATGTTATCCTCGTTATCTATTGGATCGTGTATGATCTACATTTCAAGTACCGTCCTCGATATTTTACCTTGAACTAGAAAAACAGATTTGTTAGAAGGGTAAAATGATTACACTTTAATTATCAATAATCCGAGCAGTGCATCTCATCGAGCACGGCAACGACGGGGAGTATTTAAACAGGTCGCGTTGCAACAAGAGAGAGAGAAATCTCGCAATTAAGGACATGACCCGATTATGCTCATCATGATTACTTTCAGGTATTTGATCGCGAGGGCGACGACGGAAAGTTCGTATCAGTTACCGTAAAAGCGACGGATCAAGGTGAACCATCCTTGGAAGGAGTTTGTTCCTTCACCGTTGAGATAACTGACGTTAATGACAATCCACCATTATTCGATCGTCAAGTGAGTTGATAAAATAAGATAGAATATAATTATAATCTTTAGTTAGTCGTTAAACTGCAACTTTGCTGTTTAAAATATACTTTTGACATTTTTCAAAGTTTATTTAATAGAATGTGCACGCGTTTAGGGATTTACCTTGTACATTTTGATCAAACAATTATTATATCAAAAAAAAACCATTTTTCAGAGATACGTGGAAAATGTTAAACAAGATGCAAGTATTGGCACTAATATTCTGAGAGTATCGGCCTCTGACGAAGATGCCGACAACAATGGCGCTATAACATATACTTTGAGCGCACCTAACAACGATCAAGGCTTGGAGTACTTTGAAATCCAACCAGAATCTGGTTGGATTGTATTAAAGAAGCCATTAGATGTGAGTATCTATTTCAAACGTTGACTCGCATATTCTATATTTTTAATCGTAAACAAGGCCACGATTCGCTTGGACACGCGCGCGTGCACATAGAATATTATTATTCTCGAACGATAATATATTTTAATAATAATATCAATATTTCTAACGTAAAATTATATATAGTAAACAAATTTCACGCGCGTTATCCAAAAGAACTCGTAAGCCGAAATATAATATAAATGTATATATATTATATATTATTTATACATAAATATATACACACATGCGTGTATATTCACKTTTATGTATATATCGTGTGTGTGTGCGTGTGTGTATGTGTATGTGTGTATATATTTACGTATATACACGTATATACATATATTTAATATGCCGATATATTGTACGTTTTGCGTTAACTTACGTTCTTTAACACGAATCCGTTTTGTTACTACTTGCCGGATAAACTTGTATACCAATATGCGTTTGGTCGATAATTATTTCTCTCAACACTAATATGCAACGAAATGAGTTTCCTTTTTACGGCACATGTATAGAACTTTTTAATTCCCATTGATATGCACAATGTGTTCACTATGGTAAATACTTAGCTATGCCTGATTTCCTCAAACGCTTCATGTACCTGAATCGATCGACCGTTCGGGCTATTTTTGCATCAGAACACTCTCTCTCTCTCTCTCTTTCATTCTGTCTGCGGCGCGAGTATCTTTTTACTTTTTTTTTTTTTTTTTTTTTTT
>NW_014569858.1:135171-152584 GCF_001313835.1 Polistes canadensis
CCTTTGAAGAGCCCCCATTCCCCCATTTTTAACCCTTTAGGATCTATCTATCTATCTATATATCTCGTTTAGCCTCCAGCTGCTGCTCGTGCCAATTTTGTGTTGGACCATTTGTGGTCTCTCTCTCTCACTCACATCCTATCTCTCTATCTCTCTCTCTCTCTTTATCTCTCTTTTACTCTCTCTGTCTCTTTTTGAATTTTGTTTGTTTTTCAAGGCGTCGAGATCTGTGAACAGCGGAACTAACGAAATAAAATAAATAAAGAAAAAATAAATAACGAACAATTACGAACTTACGAACTTACGAAAGAACAAACGAAGCAAGCAAGAAAGCAAGAACGTGTTTCAACTCATCATCAGTTCTTCTGATTTAGGCTCCTTATTTCTTTAAATAAAGGGTGGAAGAACGAGTGTACCACCACCACCACCATCAAATATCGCTGTCACGAGAGCTTCGAACCTTTGACACTAACACCGATTGTTTTTTGTTCCCGTTTGCGATACACTCGCGGTCTGGTGCGTAGCGCGAGACATACAAGCTGGAGGCGAAGGCCCAAGACAAGGGCGCCAACCCAATGTCGCGAACGGTGGAGGTTCAGATTGACGTTGTGGACCGTGCGAATAATCCGCCCGTATGGGACCACGTAGTGTATGGCCCGATCTACTGTAGAGAGAACATGGCCGTTGGGGCTAAAGTTGTATCTGTTAAAGCCAGGTCTGTCACACTGTTAATGCTCCGTGCGGCTCTCTGCACGAACCCGCCGCCCTGCACGCAATCTCGTGGCAGTATATTGTTTCTTGTGCACGTTATTAATTGATATTGTGTACGAATTTCGCATACACACGCATACAACACACATAAACACGCTTAAATACTCCCAACCCTGTCTCCCACCCCCCTCTCTCTCTCTCTCTCTCTATCTCTCAATACAAATCATTGTTTTTGACATTGACAGAATTTCCTTTTTTTTTATCGATTAATTTGTTTACGTACCTTTCTTTCTACCATTTAGATCACTCTCTTTCGATACAGATGACAGATATTTTATTTTCTTAAAATAACAATCGCTTGGGAAGTATTTCTTTTAATTGACGTTACGAGATTATTATAGATTATTTTTCTAAATTTTTGTTTATTTGGATTAGAAAATTTACGCGACAATAACAATAACACGTGTCATGCAACAATCATGAATCAAAATAATACACGTCACATGATGAAAAATGAATTTTTAGCAAAGACCCGTAGTAATTTTTGGAACATATTATTATTCATTACGTATAAATCCTACGTAAAATTTTGTATACGCAGATAGTGAGTGTTTGTGTGCGTGCGTGCGTGTGTAATATGCGTGCGCGTGTGTGCCGTAAACAGTTTTTTGGGCATGTTTTACGACTAGATGCTTACCAGAAATCACTCCCACCAAAAATATACACTCTCACATTCACGCGTCTTTTTGACCATTGTGTATTTTTTGTTTTTTTTTTTTTTTTTTTTTTTTTTTTTTTTTTNGTGTGTAATATGCGTGCGCGTGTGTGCCGTAAACAGTTTTTTGGGCATGTTTTACGACTAGATGCTTACCAGAAATCACTCCCACCAAAAATATAGTGATCCCAATCGATACGTCGATAGTTGCATTTTTCTTTTCGATGTACTTTTATTTTTTTTTTTTTTTTTTTTTTTTTTTTTTTTTTATTTTTGTTTTTGTTTCCCCCATCGTTTTGCACATCGGATTGGCTTTTTTTCAAAATTTATATTTTTTCTCTCACTCTCTCTCTCTCTTTATATCTCGAGAGAGAGAGCTATATTTCGACGATGTTATTATTGTCCATTTGATTATGGTAGTAGTACGCGTAGGATGAAGCAACTAAATTTCTTTAAACACAAAATATACGTGTAATTCGAAGACAGTGATGAGAGTGTTCAAAACAAATAGCGCATTTCTTTTTTTCTCGTCAGAGACGCCATAGTTAATTTTTTTTCTTCTTCTTCTTCTTTTTTTTTCATTTTTAGAATACGTCGACATACGTTTCGTTTTTTCTCCCAAATTTTGGTTATTTACAGTTTCGCAAAGATTTGCATATATATTTTATCGAAACCTTAGATCAGCGAGATGTATTTTTTCATGAATGCCATCGATAATTCATTTTTGGGCATGCGTTACACGAGTTGCTTAAAATTACATGCGTTAGGTTTATCGTCTAAAAAAACACATTATGTATACGTAACATAATTACATCATCATGTCATACATTTTTATAGTTTTTTTTTGTCTCACTTTTTTTTTTTCAAAATTTTTTTTTTCTCTCTACTCGAGAGCGTAGTACGTATATTGTGTTATTCGTAGTAATTTTTTTGTCGACGAAAACGAATTTGTTTTGCCCTGTGTAACAGCAATGAAACGCGATTTAACGAGAGTTTTTCAGAAATTCGGAAATCCGGATGATGAAAAGGAAAGAAAGCAAAGAAAAAAAAAAAGAAAAGAAAAGAAAAGAATCGATAAGGGGCCGGGGTGGAGGGGAGGGGCGGGGAAGGGGGAGGGAAAATAAAAAAAAAAAAAAGGAAAAGAAAAACCACGGAGAAAAAACGGAAAGTTCGAGCACGGTAGTAAAAATGTGACAAGTTTACGAGAGTAAAGAGTTAACTATGACAAGTATGGCAAATGTTGCGTTTTGTGAACTTTCGAGAACGCGACTTTACAACTTGGTCCTTTCTTGTTATATTCGTATTTGTAACTAAAAGAAAAATACAAATGGCATCATGTTTTTTCGTGGATCCATGATGAGAGGAAACGATATATACTAACGGGTACTTTGTGTACGTCCTCTTTCTCTTTCTATTTCTTTCACTCTCTATTTTTGTCTCTTTCTCTAACACATTTCACAATTCCAGTCGTTTGTTAGTATTTTACGTATAAACAATACGTGAAAAACTAGAGACTATGATTGAAAACTAGGATTGGATTATATATCCCATTAGGATAATATTCTTGTGTGTGTATCATAGATAAAGCTTCGTATTATTAGTCTCGTTCGTGTGTATTCGTTCGAATAGAATAATTCGGGATATACAGGTAAATCTTTCCTTTCAACGATGCTTTTCGTGCGCACAAACACACACACACACACATATATATTTATATACAAAGCACATACGAGCTACTACGATTATGGATCTCGTAGTATTACTTGTTCACGCGCAAGCACATGGGTTGCAAAAGGTAAAAGGGATCGTGCTTATTCGAGCTAGCGCTACTAACCGAAACACACATATACATTTGTAACATCATACATATGTACGTATGTATGTACTTACACGCGAAATGAGAGGTATATATCCGCTGGACATACACGACCGGTCAATTTTCTGTTCTTGTCAGATTAAAAAAAAAGAATCTAAAAAGGAAGTAATGAATGACTCGTTTTCATAGGATTTTTTCTTTATGAGATAACGATCAAGGGATTAACATCTCATTAACGTTAGAAAAATGATAGACGTTTATTCATTACATTTATATGTATTCAGATAAAGATCATACGATTCTTTGTAAAGTATTTTTCGTATTACAAATATAGTATCTCTTTTCATATTACTCGTACGTTTAATCGTTACTGTACGACACGCATATGGGTTGTTAGTAATAGAAATAGGGTTAATTAAAACGAACAAATATTTTCACTTTAAAATATAAAATATTCAAGGTATATTATATAGGGGGAAAAATAATAAAAAAAAAAAAAAAAAAAAAGGAAAAAATAGTCATCGATTTGAAAGGGGGGAAAAAGAAAAACGTCCGAGTCGCGAAAAAATAATTAATTGGTTAGTAGTCGAACGAGTAGACGTTTAATGAATAAATAGAGTCATCGAATATTCTCAAAGGATGTAGGATGACAAATTTGACAGGCGTACACCATTGAATTCCTCCTATCACACATTTCGAGATATTTGAAAACGTAGTTTCTATAAAGCTCCTCTTTACGTAATAGTACGAGATTTCTCTAATGCCGACGTATTCTCGACTGACAAACGGTGCTATTAATTTGGCGCCGAGTCCTTTAGAAACGTATGGTTCACCAGTGTGAGTTTGTAGGTGGTCGGTGGGAGGGTGGGAGGGGGGTCCATAGAGATAGAGAATGGATTTCTCTCTCCCTTTCCCTTCCATCCTTTTCACGGATCGATGAACCGTACGTTCTGTTCGGACGTTCAACGTATGACTCGGAAAGCACATCCTACAGGGCCGTTCTTTTCCAACGTGCCACTGTGGGTCTGTGTGTGTATGCGTGTGTGTGGTCTGTATGTCTGTCTGTCTGTTTGTCTGGATCCCTTCGAACGATCTCGTTCTTTTTCTTTTTCTTTTTTTTATTTGATTCCCCTATCCCTTTTTTCTTCGAAATAAAATGAAAAAAAAGTATCTGGGATTAATGTGAAAGGTTCAATTTTTACGTTTTTTTTTCCCCTTTTACTCGTGTAATACATTGATTTTTTTTTCACTTCTCATTTTAATCCTAAGATATATTTCTTTTGTTTTCATAGTAAGACCGATCGAAATGAAAAGAAAAACGAACGAGATTTATAATTACATAGGTAAAATATTTGGATCGTATTTTATTAGGAGACTTTTAATTTATTGATGATGATTACGTGATGTGATTCTCGACAATTTTCGGAGAAAATTCTTTTTCGAGTTTGGGCGTTAATGAAGTTTACGTGATGTAACACGAAATCTCGTTTATTATTCATACGCGTGATAATTACTATGAATCAATCATATCTAATTCCCTTAGCGAATGTAACTGAATCGAGATAATTTATCGAATATTTTAGAAAAATGAACATTATTAATGATGCTATATGTAATTAGGAAGGTAGTTCAGGACGATGAATTAGCTTTTTTGTTTTTTTTTTTGTTCTTTTAATTTGTATAGGAAAAATATATAATTACATTATTAATTTAGATTTTTTCACAATTTCAAAATTAAACGAAAATAATAGAAAAGTTGGTCGTAACGAGTCCAGCGGTAAATACGAAAATGACAAACAGCCAAACTAACATTTGTCAGTGCAATCATTTCGTGCCTGAAACAAGGCAGAAATTGTGTATTGGAGAAGGGAGTTGTAGCTAGTGTTCATTATCGTTGTGTATTCGTCGATCATGCCAACTGTCTCTCTATCTCTCTCTCTCTCTCTCTCTTTCTCTCTCTCTCTCTTTCTCTCTCTCACTATTATATGGTGTTTTTGTTTCTTTTGTCGAAAATATATCTATGTTATGTATCAGGCTCACACTAAAAACATATAGAAATGTATCGAAACCCTTTAGACCACGGTTTTACTCTCATTATCATAGAAACGGAAAATACGGACGACGAGTCGGAAATAAAAAAGAAAAAAAAAAAGAAAAAAAAGAAAAACCAAAAAAAAAAGATATATTATTCTGCCGACTATAGAGAAAACTATTCGAATATTCACATAACACGAAAAATCATCGGAAATCGTCCGAATTCTTCGATGATTTCTTCTCGCTTGCAAAAAGAAACAAAAAAAAAGAAAAAGAAAAAGAAAAGAAAAAAGGGTAACTAAATTTATCGCATTAAGAATAAATTTGATTTCATATATTCGATTTGTTTAATATTAAAGATTACTTTTTTTTCGTTGAGTATATAGACGAAGAAGAACGATAGTAACGAGATTGAAAACGTACGACGATCTTTCTCGTTTTTTCTTTTTTCGACTTGAAAGGAAGTAATCTATATAAGTTGGAAAAAAAAAAAAAAAAAAACAAAAAAAAACGAGATAAGATTTGTAGATACTTTATTCTCGATTGACTTTCGTTCTTTAAGTAAAAGTTCCTTTTTTCGTCTTTATTATAATCGTATGTGTATATTATATATTTGATATTTCGCATGATGAGACCTTTCATTTGGAGACATTATATCGATAGTAAAAAGTAATAGTTGATTTATTTGGTTATATTTTTTCATTATCTATTATAACGATAATATACATTTCCGTGTTCGTTTCTGTTTAAAATTTTCCGTTTCCGTTTGATTTTCAAAGTCGATTCGATAATCGCTTGACCAGTTAACCCTTATTATTATTATTATTATTTTCTTTTTTTTAATATCTCATTAAATTCCGATAATAACGTTTAATTTTCGTGTGTATGTCTCAACAGTTCTGGAATCGAAAATAATCCAACGGTCTTTTACCACTTAATGCCCGGTTCTACGGCACAAACGAACAAGTATCACACCTTTTATCTTCAGCAACGTGCTGAACAATCAGTAACGTGGGCGGATATCAAAGTTAATCATCCGTTGGATTACGAGAGTATAAAGGAATACAATTTGACGATACGAGTTGAGGTATGTGTAGAATATTTTCAATGATATATTTAAATTATTATATAATTTGTTTTTTTTTTTTTTTCAATAAAATATAAAATAAAAGAAAAGACTCGCTATAATATACGGATGAAAATTTGATATATAGAATATGACGATAAATTACGGTATGACGCTCGTAGTATCGAAAATAATGTGCGTGAGATCTCGTTGTTCGACACGCTTTGATAGATATAACATACACATTCATATACTCTTGCGCTTACATACATGTCATATACGTATTATGTTCTTCCATAGAACAATGGAGCGCAACAACTTGCATCAGAAGCGACGGTTCACATTATGTTGGAGGACGTTAACGACGAGATACCACTTTTCACCGAACGTGAACAGGAGACCGTGCTAGAGGGTGAACCAATCCGTAGTAAGGTTACTCAGGTCAACGCCATCGACAAGGATGGTACTTACCCGAACAATCAGGTAAGTTTGATCCGATTAACATTTCTCTTAACCATTTGTTTTCAACAAAGTATTAAGATACAATCGACACTCGAGCATATTTATTTCCAAAATTGATTTTAATATCAAAACAATTTATCATTTCAATTGTAATTTATTCGTTATTACTATTGACGAAATGTATTATTTACAAGAAAATGAGACAAGATATTATAAACGATTCGTAATACAATACATTATGAAACATTATCTTTCAAATCTTTAATTATTATTATTATTATTATTATTACCATTGAAATTTCAATTGAAATTTCTAGCAATGGTTAGAAAGAAAATACGTTAAGACATTGTAAGTATTATTACGTTGGATTTTTAGTTGAAAAGCATATTATCTACGTGAAAAGGAAGGGTTCCCTTCTTCTACAGAGGAAATACAAAGTACTCGTAGAAATTGTAATCGTAGTTTCTACGAAATTCTCATACAACGCGGATCTTTTGAGAAACTTTGAGCGCGTATCTTTTAGGATTCGGAAGTTAAAGAATTGGTTACGTGACTCGTAGGTCGCATATAGCAAGAAGCTTATACACGAACCTGAGGATCGAGACTTGAAACGAGTCTCTTAGGAATGTCTATTATTCGAAGTAGCTACGTGGAAACGTACGATCGCTGGGAGCTATCGTTGCTCTTTGATATCCAAGAGAAAAGGACTATTTTCATGATAAAAGTAACGACGTGAGCAACCTCACATAGAGAAAACGAACGAAACACTTTTCTGTATATGTATATACTTTCGATATACCTCTACATTTGATCGGTTCATCGACCTAGAAAAGATACTTTCAGATATTTTCAAAACGATTCGATACCGTCTAAGATCTTTTCCCATTCTATTGAACATCATCTCATATATTGTTTGTTCTTCATACACACAATTTGAAGGAAAAATATGTTCAGAAATAACACAACCGTTTTATATTATTTCCAATACATTTCTTTCTTTTCTTTTCTTTTTCTTTTTTGTCGATTTTTTATTAAAACAAACTAAAGTCTTATTTTTCATTCGCACAGTGTTTATTATTATTATTATTTATCGTACATTACCATCACAATTGCTAGGAAAGAATTATTTACGCTTATCGAACATGCGAGAGAGAGAGCTCATTCATTCGTCTCGAATAATCATTCAATCGCATATCCTCGCACCACTGATAGGAAATAATTATTCAGCGAACAATTTAAAGAAGAAGAAGAAGAAGAAGAAAAAAAAGAAGAGAATCGAAAATTCCGGTAGTTTTTTCCAATCTCTCTAATTGCACCGGACAAAATCGATTGGTCTCTGCCAAGTGTCTGGGGCTTGCTTTTTTTTTCCTACTTTAAGGGAAAAAGAAAACTTATTTGATAAAATCAAAGAGAAAATAAAGCTTCGCGATTGATTAGGTTGGGCCTGTCTAAGCTCTGTCTTCTTATTTTTATATTCGTGAATATTAAATAAAGACAATATTTATAGATTGAAACACAATTAACTCGAATTAAATTGACATTTATATTTTATTCGCTTTCATGAGTCATCCCACTTTTTTAATCAACTTCCATACAAACGTACTACGTAATCACGTATTAGATATAGGATAATAAATTGAAGGAAGATTATGGGAAGAACAAAAGCCGTAAATTTTTCTTTATCCTTACAGGTTACGTATTATATAGTGGACAGCGACAGGAACGAAGGAAAGAATTACTTCGAGATTAATCGTGAAACTGGTGAGATTTTTACTAAAATAGTCTTCGATCGTGAGAAACAAGGCGCTTATGCTCTCGAGGTCGAAGCCAGAGATGGAGCACCATCAGCAAGACCCAATAACAATGGCCAACCAAATTCAGGTACGTCATGGTTTTTTATTTTTCTTTGTAATTTTACTTTGATATTAAAATTTTATTTTTCTTTGTAATATTTCTTTAATATTAAAATTTTCAATGGCGAACTGTCGCGAAACTGTAATTAATTAGATATATGAAACTTTTATTTTAACGTTATAATATTTTTTTTTTCTTCAAAAGATATATATTGAAACATTGATTAAATACTATTGCGATTATTATTAACGTAAAAGCTGTAGTTCAATTATAAATGTAAACATTTAGACAGTAAAATATTGATTATCGATTAAATTCCGTGTGTGTGTGTATGTGTGATATGTACATTAATGTAATTAAAAATTTATAATAACATATTTTATTTAGGCAGTAGTATTCTCAAAGAGATTTATTTAATATGTGGGATTACGTTACTCTTTTTCTAATGAGAGATTTTCTATTAAATAATTATTTATTCACAGGACACGAATAAATATATTTAATAATGATAAGTTAAATAGCATTGATGCATTATTTAAAGTATTACATTTCTCATTTTAATGCTTCTTAATATATATATATATATATATATATATGTATTCTGTTTTCTCGTTCAACTTTTACAGATTTCATATTTTTTCCATTTTTTTTATTATACACACACACACATACTAATATTTGTCCATGATTATCGAAGATTAATTCTCTTAGAAGATTTTTGTCCTCAAACAATTATTTATATAACCAAAGAAAATTACGTAAAGTAAGGAGGAAAAGGAGGAATACATTTTTAATTATTACAACGTTTTTCTTTTCTCATATACGTTAACGTAAATTAATCAAATACGTTAATTCGTGAAATATACGGCTATGAAATAAATATACCGGTCTGTTTAAATATAAAAAAAGGTAGTATTAGATAATGAACATAATACTTTTTATATTCGAGACATTTTTAATTTATAAGAGAACGATGTAAAAGAAAACTTAGCTAGTGACGTTATTGTTAATTAACAAAATATTTTCTAATTACTAACGATACTACAACTCCAATTAATCCAAATCAACGTATTCAAGTTAATGGTTGCGTTGAAGAAACTCGTATTAACCGATTAAAGTTACGCGTTTCGCAAATCTAAGTTCGTTGATTCTCGTCAAAGGTTTTTTATATCAACGTAAAAGTAAAATCTTCTTTTTTTCTCTTTCTCTCTCTCTCTCTCTCTCGCTTCAAAGATTTAAAAGAAGAACTCGTTAGTTTTTGAGAATACGAGCTTCTTTCTTTCTTTCTGTCTCAACGAAAAAGAAAGGTTTACCTATTTTTTTTTTACCTTTCCTTTTTTTCACAAGAAGAATATTTCCAATGAGTAAAACCAGGAAAAGAAGATAAAGATGAGGGATTAGGATTTAATTCCGAGAGATAACGTCGAGAGAACATAGAGGGAAAGGGAAAAAATCTATTCGCAGATGGAAAAGAGCCAAAAGCCGGGTTGAAATCAAACCGAGTCGTAGGATTTTTATGATCTTTCGAAAAGTGAAAAGTTGATTGGTCCCCAAAGCAAACGTACCATAGTAATGCTTTTCCATACTCCTCTCTAATTTTGCTTTTTTTCCCCCTGATTTCACCATAGAACGTCGTAAAACGTGTTAAACGTTAGTCCATCGAAGAATTCTAGGATCAATCGAGTTTCTAATAAATTTCTGATTGATTCTATCTCTGGTCGCGGAGATCATAGAATCTTTCTCATTGATTGTACAAATCGTGACAACTTACGCGACGTTTAATTTTTTTTGTCAATAACTTATGAAAACTTATGATACGTTTAGATTAAAATTTGTCATATTTTTAATTAAAAAATTAGACAGAAAATTCAATTTCGAATAGGAAGATGTAAATCTTTATTGATCTTTGAGTTGGGGGATTGAAATATCATCAAAGACTTCAACGAGCCAACTTCGTTTGCTCGACAATGTTTACTCGACGCGAGTAATCTTACTGGCAAGCGTATAACTTCGAGAAGTAAAAGGATTTCACGTACAATGTAGAATTTGCAAGTTATTCGAAGTGTAACTCAAATGTTACGCGTTTCTCTATCGATACGAGATATACAGGGTGTCCTTTAACCGATGACTCTCTACATAAAATACTAATTCGAAAACGTAGAATAAAATTATCATAGTTCGTATAAGGTTTCCCCTTTTTTTCACTTGTACCATCAATTACGGAACACCCTGTAGATATATATTCATAGGGTACTCAACTAGTAAAATGTATTCACTAGAGGAGACATTAAAAATGGATAAAATTGAAACGAAATTGATGTACTTTAGAATATATAATAGACTTACACGCGTGTTACTTACGTCCCATTACAATCAAATAGCAATAATCCGTGCACGTTAGCGAAGTTAACTATAGGAGGTATCTTGTTCTACTCTTGAACCAGGGATGAAAACTGTTAAATCGCAATTATACTAAATTGCAAGAGGGTACTTGGCACGTTGCCGTTGGAAAATGAGAATATAACGTACCGTATGCATGCATGTAAGTATGTATGTATGTATGTATGTATGTATGTATGTACAATCCGCGCACGCATTGTTAACAATAGAGTCCAATCGTTGTAAAATATAACAGAATAGGTGAAGAAGGGTGGGAGGGAAGGGTAAACGACAGTTTGCTCGCCCGTTTACGAGCTCGGTCTGATAATTAATTACATCCTTTTCGTATTGCAAAATAATTGGGTCGTAACATTGTCGGAAGTACTTGACATTTTTTTCTTTCTTTTTTATTTCTCTTTTTTCCTTTTTTCTTTTTTTTTTTTTTCTTTATTTAATAGACCAGCAAACGCTCTTGCTGAGACGTTCATTAATTTTCTTTTCTTTTTTCTACTACGATCAATTTTTTTGTTATTAAGGAAAATTCGATTAATCATAAGCGAATAATCGTGGCCGATTTTCGTCGACGTCAAATGTTGTAAAAAATTATTCAATGCCACAAAAAATGGAATAGCAAATGGTTAAATGTAAATAAGCACTTAATATGCTGACTTTGATCGAGCCACTACATTCGCTGCACAACGTTGCTTAACTTTCTCCAATTTCCTTTCCTTTCCTTCCTTCCTTCCTTCCTACCTACCCTTCTTTCTTTCTTCCTTCCTTCCTTCCTTCCTATTTCAAACGTATGCAAATATTATTATTTACATTCTAGAACGAAATATTTCATTAATTTGTTGTCATCGAAAGAACGGGCCGCGCGAATATTCATTCGAATGCATTCTTTTTTTTCTTTTTTTGTCAGTATTTAATGTAAAACGTTAATGAAATGCAAAAACCTTATGCGAATATTATATGCAAGCGAATATCGATTCGTTTATTTGCGGTTTAATAAAAGATACATCATTTTTCTTTTTAAAAGAGAGAAAGAGATACTTTCCGTCACGAAGTTTTATCGATTTACACTTTTCGAATACACAAACACACACACACACACACACACATCGTTCCGATTGACATTATTTTCTTCTCTCTTAGAAAAGATTATTTCTTGTATTCTTCAAATGAAGAGAAGAGAAAAATCTTAACACTATAAACTACGTTCGGTTATCTTTCTTTCCTTCCATTTCCGCAGAAAGAAAATTTCAAAATCGACACCAAGTTAACTTCCGTTTCGTATCTATGATAGTAGGCAGACCGTGAAGAGATAAACACGATATTGTGCGGGACGTTTCTAAACTTTCCTCGTAAGTTGGCAACAGGCCTTGCTGAACTGTAACGCGTAAAGAAAGACCACTGTAGAGTTCGGACATTGTGTAGTAGCCAGGATCAATATCATAGTGTTTTCGCCACTGTGAACACACAACTATGACGAAAAAGTGATCTCGATAACGTAACGTCATATTTTAACTTTTAACCAAGTCTGGAAACTTTCTTTCGTCTGGAAGGAATAATGTTTTCGAGTTGGTAGTTTGGTTTTTTTTCTTATAGAAAAAATCGTCGAATCAGAGGGATGACAGATGAAAATGTCGAACGACAGAATCAATTTTTTTCTTCCGATTATTTTTCATATACGTTTAAATTGTAATATCGTTCAATATTATTCAAATAAATTAAAAGAACTATGGGGATAGGAAAAAAAAGAAATCGTGGAAAAAACGGTACGCCGAAAGAAAAGGGCAAGGAAAAGGGATAACAATGAAATGTATTACGTGAGTCTTTTCGAGAGCGTAAATTTATTTCCGGGCTCGAAACGGCGTCAGACAGATTTGCGAATCGAGACGCAGCAGCAGCAGCAGCAGCGTCATGGGCAGAATAGGACGGAAAGGATGTTTGTGGCTTGTATATGAAAGAGAGAGAGAGAAAGAGAGAGAGAGAGAGAGAGAGAGAGAGAGAGAAAAAGAGTGCACACCAGTTCTGTATAACCAAAACTCACACTTCCTAGCACATATATATATACGCGTTTCCGGCATAACGAATTTGCTGGACGTACGAGGCGGAAAGAATGTCGGGCCATTCTTTTTTTTACCCATATTCGGGAAACGAAGGGAAATTTTGGTGAGCCGATACGTCCGAATAAATTGGAGGTTAGTAATGAAATTTATTATCCTCGAAAAAAGTCACGGCGAGATCATTATATTTGATTATAATCGAAAGAGTAATATACGTAGTTACCGTATATCGAAAATTATTGAGAACAATCGTAATCGGGGAGTGTTTAATATTTTTATCGGTTTTGATCGTATAATAAATGGAATTGATATTAGTTTGGATTCGATGATATTCGAGTACTTTCTCGAAAATACAATAATAACGCGATTGCTTGAATTACCATTATAAACATTCATTGGTGTGACGTTTGTACGAAGTAAACGGCTGTATTTCATTTCGAATTTAACGTAGTCGTTCTTAATGATATTACCTGACAAACGAGTAATTTCGGTCGAAACATAATTTTGCGAATTACGCTAGAAAACTCGCTTTAGAGCGTGACAAGAGTGAGAGAGATTGAGAGAGAGAGAGAGAGAGAGAGAGAGAGAGAGAGAGAGAGAGTCAGACATTCGCGCAAATACGATTTAAATACGGTAGAAAATTAATTTGATTTTCTGTCGTTATATATTCGTTTTGTTATAGGATACATCGTATTTATTATCTTCGTCTAAATATATTGAATTACTTGTGTGTGTTCTTCCTTTAAAAAAAAAAAAAATGTATATTAATCATCGATTTGTGAAAAAGTTAACATTTTTATTAGAAATCTTTCTTCTCTTTTTTTTTTTTGTTTATTTTTTTTTTAAGTTAGCGTCAAGCTGGGAAATATAATTTTGGCGTATACGAAACGAACGTCGATGGTACTCGTGCAACGACGAGACTCTTCTCGTTATTAATACTGTCATTCGGATACGTGTTTCGCGGACAGCATTAGCATGGTGTGGTGTTCGGTCGTTCGCCAAGCCACTACCAGTTGAGATACGATTTCATAACGTGGTGGCACACGCATCGTCGAAAACCCGACACGGCTTTTCCAAAAACGACGTGCGTACCTGTGAACGACGACGACGACGACGACGACGACGACGACATCCACACTAACATTGTCAAAACACGATACGTTCGGTGTTTATTCTGTTATATCGTTACCATCCTTTCTATGTTGTCTCTTGCACTATTTTCGAAACTTTCAACCTTCCCTAGCTCTCTTTCTCTCTCACTGTTTCTCTCAATAACAAGTTGTCAACTCTTATTACGGCGACGTAACGAAAAATATCGAGACAGAGAAATAAAGGGAAATATACGGAATAAGAGAAAATATTAAAAATAGAGAAGGAACAATCGTATAGAGATGTGTGCGTAACGTAATTTAGAGATCCGTATCTCGATACATAGAGAGAGAGAGAGAAATACGCAAATTTGTGCATAATGGAACGATGCGGTTCGTTGAATTCATCGTTACTCGCTCGCTCACAACTTGCGTGGGATTTCGATATTATAGAACATCGAAATTGTATCATAGTTAATCAACGTATCGAATTATTTGTAACCACACTGAAAGATTTCTCATTTTCCAAATAATACAATTGGTAGAGTTTTGAACGATGTGTGTTAAATAGTATTATGAATCTTATTATAGATTATTCGTAAATTCGAGTATATCAATAATATAATCTAAAAGAAAATAAAATAGATAAATATCTTCAAACTATTATTACACAATTCCTTTCCCCCACCCCTTTGGAAAAGGCGATCGTGGGATGATCGACTAATTCAAAGAATTTGAAACCGCTCCGCGTGCCGTTTCACGTGCCTTCTCGAGATTTCAACTTCTCGATGAGATTCCTCATTGATTTTTGCTTCGGCGTTCAGTAACGCGAAACGAATTCGGTTCGACGATTACTCTCTCGCATTTTCTCTCCCCCTCTCTCTCTCTCTCTTTCTCTTTCTCTTTCTCTTTTTCTCTTGTTGGATTGCCGATTATTCATCCACGTGCTTTCACCAACTATTCCTCTTACCGCACCACCGATACTTATTGACCTGGAAACCTATAAATTCCGGCGACAATATCAATGCACAAGCCTAAAGAGAAAAAGAGAGAGGGAGTTTCGAGTACGTATGCAAAACTCAATCCATAGGTGATATGCTTTCGTATAATACTCAGCTTGCAAGTGCTATCAAGCGAAAGATTTACCCTGCTTTTTTTCGAAATCATCGATTCGTGATTTTTTACTATTTTCTTTTTCTTTTTTCCTCACGGTCGATAGACAGAGTTAGATTGTTTAATGGAGCATAGAGTCGCACACCAAACGTTTCCTTTATTCCAAACAATGCTCTCGAAACTGTCGTTCAACGGCATCGTGACATTCATTTTATGACGATCATAAAAATAATTTTTTCGATAAAATATAAACAATTTGAATCTCGTTTTGTCTCTTAAAGAGAGAAAACATACTTTTAATATTCGAGAGAATTTGTTTATAATAAATTGTTTATAACAAATTGTTAATTAACTATATATTAAACAAATAGTATATCGTCTGCCTTTTAAAATGATATTTTTTCCAAGCTTCTACGACTTTGAGTTCCGAAGATATTTCCATGCGAATATATAATTTTCTTATAAATAATTACTTTGTTCATTGATATAACGCTAAGAATTTATTTTAAAAATAGAAAAAATTCTGCCCTTTAAAATGACGTATCGTTCAATTTTCTACGATTTTTAGTTTCGAAGATATTCCCATGTAAAAAAGACTGGTTTACGTTAACACACTAACCTACATAATTTCATTCAAATTACTCATTGAGTTATTCATCTGTTTACTACTACTACTACTACTATTATCACTACGATCAGCTGTAGTATAAGACTTGAATGAAAATATTTGCAAAGCGATATCTTACGAATGGAAAATCGTAGAAAAACGAAACCACTACCATTTTAAAGGAAAAATTATTCTCTATTTATTGAAATATACAATACATCAATAACATTAAAATAATAAAATGATAATTGTTAATAATTTTTAAATGTAAACAAATTTTTCATTTCTTAATTTTTCTTTCGTTAATAAGGACATAAATATATCGAAAACATTAAAACGTTTATTATAATAACGTTAATTTTATTTTGTTTATTCATACAAAATAAATTGATACCTTCAATCGGATGTATATATTCTAGGCCACACACCTTATGTGCCTTATTTTGCACATAATAATAATTCTGTATAATGATAAAACGATTACTTGCGTTAAGAACGATATTAAAAGTAATAATAGAAGTTCGAATAGGAAAAAGGAAGTCAATAGAATAAGAGATGTTACTTATCTTTTCCCTCAACTATAGGACAGAGAAAATATTGTTTTATCTTTTGTTTGTAGATCGAAGTATATATCCTTTCTACCTACATATTATTATATCACGATCAAAATTTCTTCTTGTATCGCAAAAAAAATGATACGCTCGTGCTTGCACAAGCGCATCTTCCAATAGGTTTTATCTTAACTATCATCTTCATAGGATATATAAGAAGTCGCGTATCGAGAGTAAGAATAAAAGAAGGCTGATCATGAGATAGAACTAAAACACAAGATAAGAAGGAAAAAACTCTCTTGCATTTTCTTAGACGGGTGACGGGGGTGGGATTAGGGGGAGGGGGAGTAAAGTAACAAACGGTTTTATCGTCTTACGTTATCCAAGTTCTCGGTGTTTGGAGTCTCGTAAGCAGTGTCCTCGTTTCTTTAGATCGTTCTAATAAAACTAGAGGTTTAGGAATTACGACGTAACTCTCCTTTTTACGAGCAGCTGCCTTTAATCCCGCGAAACTCGACCCCCCCCCCCGCCATCCCTTTGTCTCTTTCTTTTTCCTTTCCTTTTCATTTCTTTCATTTTCTTCTATTTTCATTTCCTTTCCTTTCCTTTCTTTTCTTCCTTTCACGTCTTATTTTGCTCTGTCTTCTTCTTCTTCTTCTTTCTCCTGTTCTTCGAGATCTTAGAAAAATCTACTTCTGACCTGGAGAAGGAAAAAAACTCGTACGTCACTGCAAAAGGTGTCCCATTCTTTTCCATCTCGTCTACGTGAGAGAACTCCGAGATGGCCGGTAATATTTTTCGACGAATAATATTTTCTCGATTCTTTCTATATATATATATATATATATATATAGATATAAATATATATCTTATCGTAACATGTTACAAAACGATTTATCTTATTTTAAGGATTGTTAGAGAAAGTCCATTAATATGTACGCGTTTATAGA
>NW_014569858.1:153084-155584 GCF_001313835.1 Polistes canadensis
TTTTTTTTTTTTTTTTTTTTTTTTTTTTTTTTTTTTTTTTTTTTTTTTAATATCCTCCTCGTTGTGTTATAAATAATAACGAGGAGGAAAATGAAAGAAAAAAGAAAAAAAAAACCAAAAAGATTTTGATGGCATATTCGAGAGCATATATATTTTGAAAATATAACACCTTTCTTCTTTTTCTCTTTGACCATTTCGACGTAAATTTTGTAAATAAAAAAAAAAAAAAGAAGAAGAAAAAAAAAACAGAAAGGGCGCGTTAAAGTTGAAGCAATATTTTCTAGCATGCTTCATTGGCTGGCGCTTTCGAAGGTTTTCGATAATAAAAAAAGAAGGAGATACTCGAAGGTAGGAAAGATCGAAACGAGTATTGCTTCTCAAGTGCTTTTTAGGAGCCTAGTAAGACGAACTTTTTCAACGAATTCTCTCGATTAGTTTCTAGCACCTTCTTCTTCTTCTTCTTCTTCTTCTTGTTTTTCTTCTTCTTATTCTAAATTGACTCACTTTCTAACTGCAAGTTACATTAGCCGAACTGAATGAAGGGACTAAATTTCTATAATTGTTACGCGAATTGCTACCGGGGTTCGATTCCCAAAAGTAACAAGTTTTCTCACAATTTTCTTCTATAATTAAACGCGACACCTTGAATTTCCAACAGATTTTTGATTCATAGTTAGTATACTTTTGTAATCTTTAAAAGGGGCTTAAAGGGCGTGGCAGAGAAAGATTGACAATTGATTCTTCGAATTTATTCGAGTTAGAACGATGCTTAACAAATCCAATAATAATAATAATAATAATAATAATAATAATAATAATAATACGTAATTATAATAATGATGATAGAAATCCAGTATTAATCTGACAATAATCATAATGAAAATAGCAAATGATAGGACGATAATAATTGTTATAATAATAATAATAATAATAATAATAATAATAATACTATTGCGTTTACGGAATAGTTGAACGTATCAATAATATTCGTCGAATAGTTGGGTGAGGAGGGGAGGGGCGGGGGGGAGAAAGCAAGCAGAAATATTTCCAAGAACTTAGGATATGATTCCTAATGGAAATATTTACTAAATATTTAATAAAATTTTAAATTATTTTTGGCAGTTTATACAATGAATGCGAGTGCAGATGCGTGCGCGCGAATCGATCGTTGGTTTCTCCTTCTCGTTTTATCGTTATATGGCATTACCTCCCCCCTCAACCCCCGTGAAATAAGCTTAGAGACAACGTATTTACCAAGAGCTCTTTCACTACCTTACTAGGATTTCCTATCTTCGAAATGAAATCTTTTCGTAGCAAAGTGCGATAATGGTACAACGCGAGCTAAGAAAGTCCAATGAGAAATTCCCGTACGGCCTGACCGAATAAATTCAAAAATGTTTGCTAAAGTAAATAGAGAAAAATCGTTGAAAATTTTTCAATCTTTTTCTTCTTCTTTGACTTTCTTGGCACAGTTAGTAGTTGTTTTAACGAGAAAGAAACAGCATACTTTTCTTTCTTTCTTTCTATATTGACCAGTCAAATGCGTAAATCACTAGACACATTCTTTTCCCCTTGTTTCCGGTAAATAAATCGAAAAATCGATTTTGTTTATCGCTTTTTATCCTCTGCGAGTAGTTTAATGTAGAAAAGTAGTATGCGATCAAAAGAAACTATTGTTTCGTTTTAAATATCCGAAGGATGTATAGTGTATATTTTACATCGCATTTTACAGTTTACACTACGATATGTTTGGTTAAGAAAGCGAGGAATAAAGAGAGAGAGAGAGAGAGAGAGAGAGAGAAAGAGAGAAAAACAAAATGTATTTCCATTGGTTTCAACCAACCCTCGAGTGAAGAAAAAATATAGAAAATTTTGTAAAATAGAGTACGGAGTTAGTTAAATAATACAATCGTCATAAAACTAAAACATAGTACTCGTAATAAAACATTAGAATATAATTAGAATTTCAGTAATTAATTTAATATAACGTTTGAAAATATTTATATATAAATAGACAAATGTTAATGCCAACCATGAAATGAATTTATTCATTCAAATTAATAAGGCAACTAAAAGCAGCTTGTATTAAATGCTGTTAAGTATTTTCCTTTCACTAAACATGCTCTCTCTTTTCCAAGTAACTTTACAAAATATTTAAGAAAATAAACAATCTTAAGAAAACTTTGAAAAGCTACTAGTAAAATTCTATTAAAACGTATTGTTATTATGAACATTTTTGAGATTTTATCGAGACAATTAAAATTCTTCTTTGGATTGTCTCTCAAAACTTTTACAATTAAATTAATTCTTTATACTCGACACAGACACACAAACACAAAAGTAACACAGATTAAAGTTCGTTTTTATTCGAAAATTAGCACGATACGAGTTTCATTTGATTCGTTTGATCTTATATTAAAACAAAAAAATAAAAAGTAACGCATAGAGGATACAAAAAGTGTACATAATAGAAAGATAAGTAATTGATACTAACAACAAA
>NW_014569858.1:160584-168667 GCF_001313835.1 Polistes canadensis
TATATATAGGTATATCGTATTGTACGCGTGCAATAATACGTGCATAGTGTTGAGAGCGTATACACTGCTTATGTCACATTTTATATCCTTTTCATTTGAAATAAAAACCAAGAATAATGGCACTCGTGAACAACGGCTATCAGTGTGTTTTTTTTTGTCACAAAGTTTAAAGTGAACGGACATGAAGGAGAAGAATTCCAAGAAAGAATTTTCTAATTCTAGAAACGAGACTAAACCCGGTAGAAAGAAAGTCGCTTTTATTCGAAAGAGGAAAAGAAAAGAAAAAATAGAATAAGAAAGAGAGAGAGAGAGAGAGAGAGAGAGAGAGAGAGACAGTAGTGATATATGCGTGACCAAGCTGTCGGATTCTTTTCAAGTAACTAAATAACCGACTAAGGAATTCGTTCGCGTGGTTAAGATAAATGGAGCACTCTTATGTGCGTACTTGTTTGTTTGTTTGTGTAACAAGCGTATTTTATTATTTAATCCCCTTAAATTCTTCCGGATTATAGCACTTACGCTGTGGAATTCCCGTTTGGCAGTTTCCTCTCTCTCTATGTGTCTCTCTTTCTCTCTTTCTCTCTCTCTCTCTCTCTCTTCCTGTTTCCACAGAGAGAACATCCACGTTAATTAGCATTCACATCCGTGTTCCTCGTATCTGCCTGGTCCATGCTAGTTTCTACGCATACCTGAGTTTGAACACGACTCTCCCGGCACTTATTTTCTTCTATTTCTTTTTTATTTTTATTTTTTTGTTTTCTGTTTTTAAAAGATTCTCGTACTTTTGTTAAATTGAAAATACCGAGATGGAGAAGCAAGTATTATAACTCGACGAAAAGGAAAGAAAGTAAGTTAATTTTGTAAATCTTCGATTTAACGAGTTCACCGGGCACGTTTATTTTATACGCATTACGTTACGAAGATAGTTGCGGAATTTTCGTATTATTATTATTATTATTATTATTATTTATTAAACATTTTGTGTTTTTTCTTTTTTTTTCTTTTTTTTTTTTATTATTAATTTATGCCAGATGCAAATGAAAGTAGACGCGAACGAAGCGTTCTATTAATATTCAAAACGGTACTTTACATTTGTATCTTATAAATACGTAAATTACAATTTGAAATAACAATTTTAGAACGATAAACGTTGTGGAAAATGTAAAAAAGAAAATGTAAAAAATCGACAGGGGAGGAGGCATTAAGTTCGATGATACAAAGTGCGAAATGATGGAAAATGGTAGGTAGGCTTTCAAGAAGGAAAAAGAAGGAAAGAAAAGATGGAAGAAGAAGTTTAAAGTTGTGAAAAAAGTACATCTTAACATTTCGCTCGCCTGAGAAAGAGAGAGAGAGAGAGAGAGAGGTATGACCTAGATTTTTAAAAAATTACTATCTTTATCCGCGTGAGTGCGAATGGTTTTTCTGTAGGTTGAAACAGGTATACAGATGTATATATGCATATCACGAACGATCCTAAATGAGATAAAAGTGGTGCGTGCATAAACAGTACGTGCTTTCGCAATTAATTATTTTTATCCCTGTTTGTTTACGCGTACGAAAATTTCCTTTAGCAATTTTACGTTTCGACCGTATGATAATACATAGTATTTACATTTTCAGAAATCGCGAATCTCGTTCTAAGCGAAAAATAAATATAAAATGTCCTATATATAAATATATACGTACTTTTGTAGCAATGGAATATTCGATGGGCGCCTATGCAATCGTATATTTTCCATTTTTCTCATCTTCATCGACATTAATATGCCAGTTTAACGATAACGTTTATTTTTATCATATTATTTTAATTTCAAATGAAATTTCCTTTTAATCGACTTATTAGATCAAACAGAAAAGATAAATCGAAAACTCGTTCGTAGTTATAATTTTTGCTCTTTTATTGCGAAATACGATTAATCAGGTTTCCTATTTTGGTTTATTTAAATAAGAAATTTAAAAATATATACATAAAACATAAAAGAGACGAGATCCGTGTCTCTCATATATATTTTTATGAACAACGTAATTCGAAATCGTATAGGTATTCTTTTTTTTTTTGTATTTCTACTCGTTGGAATGTAGAATACGTTCATACGTTTTATTTTTTTTCTTTTGTTTTGTTTCTTCAGAATAAACAACGATGCGTTATGCAGTAAAGGAAAAGAACAATAACGACGTGCAATAACAACTGCGATTATATTTTTATCATAGGAGAAAAAGTTGGTGGATAAAAGCGTACTATAATCATGTTGTACTATACTACGTAGAACGTATATTTTTAGATATGATTTAAAAAAAATGATCCTAAGGCGTGTTTAGTTTTCGATTGCAGATAGGCTAGATTACGATTCAAAAATCCTATATCATATGTTGCCAGTTTTCGCGATATTGCCATAGAATATTTCTCTCTCTTTCTATATATGTGTATTTCTATTTTCACTCTACTCTCTTTCTGTTTGGTCCGTCATATCATATTAAATAGAACGATAACGTGTGTGCCAAACAAATAGAGCAAACATTTTATACGGGCATTTCTACATGGTTCTCTATATGGAAACATTGTATTCGCGTAAATCTATAGTCAGATATTTCTTTTTTTTTTTTTATTTATTTATTTTCCCCATTTATTTCTCCCCTTTCATCCTTTCTTTTCTCCTCTTTTTTGACATAATATCATTGTGGTAGGAACATAAAAAATCATTTCGCATTTTCATCGCGTCAAATTCGCGAATACACGAATTGAACAAAAATCGAAAGGAAAATATATAGCGAGAGGGAAACACGTTTGACAAAATCGATAAGAAAAATCATTTATAAAAGAAAAAAGAAAAAATATATAATGTAGATCATTCCTATTCAAACAGATCGTTGGATCTGTTTTTTTCATACGAAGAATGAAATGGTGGTTCGAGAAAAAGAGATATAAAATAATAGGGGGATGCTGTATCGAAGAAATTAGAGGATGGAAAAAGAAGAAGAAAAAGTAGAAGAAGAAGAAGGAGAAAGAGAAAGAGGGGGTAATTTGGTAGTCGCGTTTTAACGCTGCTGTATCGAGGACTTAATGACGCGTAGTAGTCGGGTAATCACGGATGTTTCTTACTCCTTTAAGAGAAAAGAAAAAAAAAGTGGAAGAGAATGTTTCTCTCTTGGAAACTTTTGCCGATATCCGAGTCGTCTTTCTTGATCTCTTTTCTTCTTTTCTTTTATTTTTCTCTAGCTGCATCGTTAAAGTATTCTTTATTTTATCTTGTATTCATGTAAAATAGATAACCCACGATATACATATACCCGATAAAAAGGATAAAACGCAAAGCTGAATCAACCTTATGATACTCTTGAGAGATAACAAAAAATCATCTTTTTATTAAAATGATCGTCAAGGTAACATCTTTTTTCTTTTTTGTTATTAATAACGCATGTACTATATATATATATCGGAATAGTCCGATGCCAAAGTTTTCGCATGAACGAATCAATTGTTCAAAGTAAACATTATTTTATAGATATCGTGCAATATAAAATTAATCATAAAGTAGTATAATAAAATATGAGGATAGATTACAACATAAATATTTGATTAATTATTGAAATTAGATCGTTAGAGTAATACGAAACCATGATAGTATATTTACAATATTCGTAGTATTTTATTTCATGGAGAAATTTGAAAAGTCAATAGAGATATATAAAAAAAAAACAAAACAAAAAAAAACTAAAAACAAAGTTAGAGATACGCAAGTAATTCCAGGTCATCGGAATTTGAAGGAATATAATTTTGTATCTGGAAAACGATAAAACAGGACTTCTCGATTGCTTATTTTCGACGAATCCCTCTTGAGGCTTGGATAGTTCGATAATGGATATACGGAGAGAAGATGCTTATCGTCAGTCGTATAGATTCGAACCTGAAAATGCTCTTTTATCGAGACTCGTTTTCTTTCGCTATTAATCAATCCAGAACGTCGATACGAAATACCGGATAAATCGGTTCGGACCTCTGGTCTTCGTCTTTTTTTTATCCCCGCTTCCTTTACTCTTATTCGTTCGACGTTCTTGTCGCGAGACGGTGATACGAGGGTTGGAAGGGGGAGCTGGGGGGGTAGAGGGAAGAGAAGGGGGCCTTGGTTATCCTAAAAGAAATTGGTTGTATCAATCGTACGGCGAAACGACGACGCTTGAAATATTACTTTAAAATTATTATACGTTTAACGAGATTTTATAGAGGAGATGGGGGCTGGGAGACGGGGGAGGAAGGAAAAGAAAATAAAATAAAAGAAAAAATACTCAAGGAAGTGTTTTGAGTTCTCGTTACAACGATAAATGATTTTTCTTCCGATAAATTTCGTATTAACGGATACGAAAGGCAAATCGCGTTATACACGGGCGAAATATTTTCATGATTACGCGACGTTAACACAAATTATAATATAATTACAAATTTACAAATGTAACCAAAAGGAAAATTCAACGATCCACTCGATCGCACCGTCGTCGATGCAAGTTTGCCACCAGTTTTCTAACGAACAAATATTAATATCGAAACAATTTAAAATCCACCACCATCTGGTATTGACAAGCTTTCAATGAAATTTTACGTTTACGCGGAAAACAAGCAAGAGTACGTATATAATTTTTGTTCGAATCGATCGCGCAGAAAAAATAGGAAAGAAGAAGAAAAGAATGTAAAATTGGATGATAGTATAATGTAGAATTAAATAAAGCGTAAAAGTAAAAAAAAAAACAGAAGAAAAAGAAAGGTGAGGAGGAGGAGGAGGAGGAGAATGAGATTCAGATTCATGAAGGTGATAAGAATCTGAAACTTTCTTTGCACGTTTAATCGAATATAGCGAACGATAAAAGACGTTGTGAGATAGACTATGGGGATCTTGCGAGAGCCGAGAAAAAGTCATAAAAGAAGGAAGAAAAGGGGAAGAAAACGGGTGGAGAGAGGGGTGGGGGACGACGAGAGAATCACTAGCGATTACATTTAACGGCGTTAATGAGTTAGTCACAGTATAGCCTAGCTTCTTGTCGTTGTACGAACAGCTTCTCAACTTCCAAGATCACGAAGGGCTTCCTACGGTAGACGATATCACGCAGATTTTTTCCCTTGGAATTTATTTTACGCTTTTTAACTTTTCTTTTCTTTTATTTTTTCGGCGGTATTCTCTAAGTTTCTCTCAACAATATCGAATAAATTTTCTCACATCAAAGATATATTCCGTCGCGTTTTGAATTTTCGTTAAAATATTTGATAGTTGATATTAATCGAAAAGTATTACGATAATTTTCTTGTATATATAAAAATAAGTAGAAAAGCTTACAAGAGTAACATTTAATATCTCTTCCACTTAATCTTATTATTTATTATATAATACATTTTAGAAATTGACTATATTTTAAAAGTTACTTTAAAGAAAGACAAAAGAAAAGTTGCTTATGTATTAAAAAGAAAAAAGGGTATCTTAGAACATTTAGCTATATAATTTTGCGAGATAAAACCGGACTAAAAAAGTTTCAATTAAAGAAAAAGAAAAAGAAAATACGTAAATGTGACGTAATATAAAACATTGCGAAGAAAAGGGAAAAATCTTGGCTAAATCATATTACATACCTCAAAACTTTTCTTTTCGAATAAATATTATTTCCCGGGAGGAAAAAAAGAAAGAATAAAAAAAAAGGGGGTAAAGATACAAAACAGAGAAGATAATTTTTAAACAATATTCAATGACGAGACGAAATTCGATAATTTTTCGATC
The DNA here is from genome assembly GCF_001313835.1 of Polistes canadensis. Taxonomy (NCBI): domain Eukaryota; kingdom Metazoa; phylum Arthropoda; class Insecta; order Hymenoptera; family Vespidae; genus Polistes; species Polistes canadensis. The sequence goes on from NW_014569858.1 coordinate 166,344, forward strand.
GATATGGGATGGGTTGGTTAGAGAGAAAATTCGATCGTTCGCGTTAAAGATATACGTGCATGAAAAATAATAGTAATATGTGACAAAATATTCGGTTAAAAAGTCAATGGACGAAATAGAATGATATACAACATGAAAACGATTCTCCCCTGTTCGAGAAAATGAGATTATTCTCTATACTATACTAGCTTTTAGTTGGAAAACTAAAGTTTAGGCGCGAAGTTGACCTCGAACGACCTCGATAATGCGACCCCCCATCAGCAGAGAGACAGAGAGAGAGAGAGAGTTCTCTCTTCCAACATCGAAATTTCGAAACTGTTCTTCTACTCCAGATTTTGAGTTTGGTAGTTTGTCTTGGGTTAGAAATTGATAAACGACGTGCCCTTATATTGCTGGCGCCGAGAATTTTCCTAGAGAGACGACCTCAATGTTCTCTCTCTCTCTCTCTCTCTCTCTCTCTCTCTCTCTTTCTCTTTCTCTTTCTCTTTCACTCTATTTCACCTTAACTCTCTTGCGGAAACTCACGTGGGTTCTCTCTCTCTCTCTCTCTCTCTCCTGTGCAATATGGTGCTCCTATTTCGTAGCGGTTCCTATTAATGACCTCGTTCGAGCGACAAGTGCTTTCGATTACGCTTGCGAATTGCCACGAAGGATCTTAACTTCTGTGAAATTAGCCAGCTCTTTCACCCTTTTACTCTATACTTTAACCTCGTTGTTTTAACTGCGTTCGTTCGTTGTTTTCAAATCACGAATACAACAAAGTCAATCATTATCGCGTAATACATATATATATAAGCGTTGTGTGTAAGTAAATTTTGTATGAAAAAGAAAATATAATTAATGAACGCGATCGTTCTCGTTGGCGTTCGAAATGTTGCAAAAAAAGAAACAAAAACAAAAAAGAATGTTTAATGGATTCGCTTTATTTCAGGAGACGACGTTTCTACGAAGTCTCTCGTCGAGTATCGTCGTCGTTTTTGTCCTCGCATCATCATTGCAGAATATATCACGTTGATGGTTCATTAATCAAGTTATTAGCATATAATGAATATATTCATAACTCCAAAGAGAGAAAATATAAAAGCTCGCGTTGGTCAATTCGAGCGTCGTTGATTTTTATTTTGTCGATCAAAAGTTCCTTTTTTTATTATTTCTTTTTTCTATTATTTGTTTATTATCGTCTAATCATATTTACAATTATACTCGATAAAGTTTGTAGTAATTTGTCGTAAGTTATCCAAGAAGAAAATTAAATTTTCCAAGATTTCTTTAGTCAATCTTGACGATTCATTTGTCGAATTATTTCTGTCAACGAAGAAAAATATTGAAAAGGAAATTTAGAAAGGAGTTTGATCGAGCGAAAGTAAAGCACAATTACATTTTCTGTAACAGAAAAGAGTTATTATTTTTATGGATGTATTAAGGAATAATTCAATCGGATTAATTTCCTAACGTGAAACGTTCTTCTTTTACTTCAATTGCGTTTAAATTGATTCTTTAAACCCTTTTCGCAAATGAAATCTTACGATTTTTTAACAAATAAAGAAGAAAGTTTATTTGTAACGTTAAGAAAAAGTTATGCAACATAGAAACAAATATTATATTGTTCGATCAAATTGTAAATGCAATTTGTTTACATTTATTTGTGTTACTTCTTTAAGCGTAATATTAAACATTTTTATTTCTCTCTCTCTCTCTCTCTCTCTCTCTCTCTTTTTTGGGAACGTTGAAAAGAAGAGTTAACAACGAAAAGAGGATTTCCTGTATTTCATTCGAATCTCATCTTTCGGATTAAAATTCCAAAATCGTTTTCGATCTCTCGAACGTACGGCTGATAAATCGAATATGCAACTGAAAGCAAATCAGGTTTTGTTGTTTATTGCATTGAGAGAGAGACAGAGAGTTTTGTAACGAGCAAATTGGAGAGGAGAAAAGAGGACTGAGAGAGAGAGAGAGAGAGAGAGAGAGAGAGAGAGAGAGAGATTTGCTACGAACGTGGATCGTTTAGCGATAGAAATCCGGTTGAATGTTATTTTTGGAAAAGTGAGATGATCCTTCTCTGCCAAGAAATAATCGAATTATATTTTTCATCCGTATAAATCGTATTCTCTTTCCTTACCATTTGTTTATGTTATCCTTTATCTTTCTCTGTCCACGTATTTCATAATCAATAAAATATTGAGCTTTTTATATTTTTGTGTAAACAATTCCGTAAGAATTGGAATTGCGCCCGTCGACAAAGTGTATTAAAAAACAAGACAAAACCTGGACGTATTCGTAGATAACTGAGAAAAATAATTGGAAAAAAAATAAAAAAAAAAAAA